>NC_135500.1:188154689-188363737 GCF_052857255.1 Amblyomma americanum | reverse complement strand
GTTCGATAGATATAGCTCGAAGCTTTTGAGGACTCACCTCAGAACTTCCCCAACCCAGTGCAGCATGTCGATGACATCCGAGCTCAAAGCTGGGGCTATATGCAAAAATCTAAAATCCTCGCCTTTCAGACTGCTTTCCGGTGCACCAGATAAAGTCGGCAATTTAATTTCCCCGGCTTCTTTTCGCCCTGTGTTGCGGTTCGTTAAGCAGCAATTAACGCTCCATTTGGCGTAGCGGGCTACTCGTCTCTTTCTCTCCCCCCCCCCCTCTCTCAGGTTGTCGTCGCACTTTACTCCCGGAAAAACACGCGGTTCTCCGGGAAACCGTGCAATATTTTAGCTCCTGCAATGGATACGTAGCACTTTCGTTCCGACCATTTCCTAACCAGTCGCTGGAGCAGAAAAAAAACGTTGTTTTCGGTGGCGTGACCCGTCGTTCCGCTTTCGCTGCCCCTCAGGGAAAACAAGGTTCGCCGGAGCGATCGAGTGCACTTACGTGTTTCGCGAAAACTAAACAGACAAAAGATGAGGTCACTAGCAAATTCTGTTTGCCCTCGTTCGCGAGAACAGCGCCAGAGGCGCCTCGCCAACAGCGTTCGTGCTTCTCGGCGTCCCTTAGGTCGTACCAACGCAGGCCAGCTGTTTATACACCACCCACACAGAATAACCACACGAGTAACTAGCAGCTGCTGGAGTGCGATGTATTCGGTTCTAACGCTAACTTTCGCCTGAGCATGCGACGACGACAGCGCCGCTGTTGACTTCTGGGGAAGTGCCCATACATCATTCATTCCGAAAGGGTTACTTGTGCTCAGTATTGGCTTTCATTCGCCGTGTGGGCTGACGTTAAGCACGGCGAAACCTTTGCTCTGCCTCCTCTGAGAAGATAAGCTGGGTTAATTGGAAAGGCATGGGAGAGGCCTTGGCCCTGCAGTGGGTGTAGTCGGGCTGATGATGATGATCATGATGATGATGATGATGATGACCTATATTTGGCGGCTCCTGCAAGATCAAATACAGAATCTCCCGCAACAACTCTGGCGGGAATAAACACAGTCAGTGGTTTTTCGACCAAAGATTCCCATGCAAGGGGTGAAGGCATCGGGAACTTTGAGTTTTATTTTTACGCTTTTTCGCTTGTCGAATAAGTCCGGAATTGTAAGTGCTATTTAACAGTTATTTCCTAAGTCAGAACAATAGTTCTTCACTATGTAAGAGGGTGTACTCCTCAATGCGTCCTTCTAAGGTCACGAGCTGAATATGTGACTGTAGTGTGGCACTCAGAAGTACTGTCTTACAGTGGTAATATCTTAAGTGTACAAAATTTGTACGCTCAAGCACGTTATGGTTGACAGATAGGAAGAAGCCAAGTTGCTGTTTTGATTACTGTAAATGTAGCGCAGCATGACAGGACACTTGCGCGATATTTAAGTTCTTATTGCGCGTAATATATGGTTTCGTCCACTGTGCCGAGCTGCGCCATCGTTACGATTTCTCGTGATACTACACAAAACAGAAAGCGCTCGAGTGTTTTCTACCTTAGCATTCTCACAGCCTCTCTTATAACTCTAATCTTTCTCCCAATCTCTCCAGTACTAACTCAATAATGTTATCCCCTTCAACACTAGCTCAAAAAAGGAACAATGTCTGTCGTTTTTTTCAAATATTTAGTACATCATACGCTTATGCCTTGAATTTCACAACAGCCAGTTGAAGGCCATGTCTTAAATGCCTCTCAATGCAAATATGTGCACATTTGAAGATATAGATAGCACTCGCTGCAAGGGCTTCTATTATCTTTGCAAGTCACTGAATAAAGAAATTTTTGTAATAAACTTGCTGTTATTGCAGGCAGGCGTGAAATGCAGCCTGCCCAAAAATAGCACCAAAGATGGCGCTAACCCTATTTCTTCTTTCATTCATAGTGTTTGGTGAGCAAACATCTAAAGCGTTGATGGATCATTTATGAGGTTTTTATTTTCTTAATGCAACGCATGGGCTCCCAGTTCCAACAAACTAAAACCAATCCAAACAATGTGTCTTCTAACTTTTCGGCTTCCTAGGCATTGTGCAAGTGATCAGTGGCCGTGACAACACAAATCGTTCAAAATGACGAAGGCGAAAAACAGTGAACACAAGCACAGATTCCTTCATTTGTATTTCTTGTCTTTCTTTTTCTCCGCGGCCGTTAATTGCGTACCTAATTATCTAAGTGCACTTAAGCGATTTGCTCCGCCTAAGGCATAGCATGACAAAGATCCATATCTTGCTGCCTTGGCAACTTTACCGGTCGGCTAATTAACCAGCCCGTTCTCGTTATCTGTAAACCGAGGAATGCTGACGAGTGCAACGCTAACGAGTAGTTATACCCTTTTTCCGTGTTCCCTGAGCTTCACCGCAGACAACTTAATACATCGCCACTCGTCCACTTTAATCTCTGTCGCTTTTTTTTGGTTATCTCTTGTGTGCAGTCAACATCACAGATTATGCCCTACAGACCTCTATGTCGAACACGTCCATCAACACTCGAAGAGCTAGAAGGAGATTTTTACATTAGTCAGTTAAATCCTCCCAACTAATGTAAATGTACATAAAAAGAATACTATTATAGAAAGTTAAGCACTGCCTTCTTCTACTTAACATCGAGTGCCTAATATCGATATAGTCAGCGCGTAAAACGAAGTCACCAATTCAAAAAACGTTTCCGTATTTGCGGACCTTGAATAATACATTTCAGGTTATTAGTATGTTCCCATAACTAGGTCACAGAAAAGCTCTTCCAGTGTCTTGTTCTTGCAGTGCCACTTGAAAACAAGGCGTAATTTCATTCGTCAAGAAAATAAAAAACTGAATCACGCACCGCTGGTTACATCCGGAATTTAGCCTTTACACCATATAAATTTGCAGGTAAAACCTATATCGTGTCACAGCTCACAGTGTCAATTGCAACATGCGCAGAAAAAAGTTAGCATGGCATGCGCAGCGTAATATGCATGACAGGGCACTGGCGCAAGGTTCAACAGATCTGCGTGTCGCCTGGGGCGCGTTTCCTTCAGCCGTACATTGCACTTCGGGAGCACAGCGCTCTTTTTTCTTTTTAGTTTAAATACACGGTCGCAGCCAGCATTCCTTTGAATCGACAGCTTGGCAGACAACTTCGGCATGAATTTAGATTGAAAAGTAGGTAACCACTTCTGAATACTTTCGGTGCGAACAGCTGTTTGAAACTGCCAAAAGGCAACATTTTATCTGATTCCACGCTTGGTTTTCTTAATTCTTGAAAACATTTTTAATTCAGCCTCCTGCATCATGTTTACGCAGGGCAGTGTTTGGCGTTTTTCGGCCGAAGCTTAGAAAACGTCAACCGGTAATAATATGGTGCAGACGTGCATTCAAGCCTGAGAAAAAAATAGAAAACAGGGATGTTTCGAACGAAACATTGCGAACAAAGCGAAGCGAGACTTCTCAACATTTCTGTGTCTCTGAACGATCCGTTTGTAAGATTTTTTAACGTAGGTAATTAAAGATTAGGGATTGCAAGCCTTTTTATAAAAGCACGAAGAAGCGTCCGCGAAAGAGCATGAAATTCTGGGTATGTTTTTTTTCTTATGCATGGTGATAAACAAGCCCTGGAATGGAGCCGCTTGCAAAAAAGCCGCTGCAATAACAACAAAGCTGAAAAAATTATTTTAGTTTTAAATTATTAATATTCCACTGTCCACGAAACAAATTTGTGGTTATGGCGAATGTGAAAGTGATAAATTTTTATGGAAAGTTGCTTTCATATTTTGAAAGAGAGGGATAACTGCAGGCAAGCAGTAAATCAGCTCACGTTTAGAACAAAGCAAATTAACATCCTATTCTTCTACTGCAAGGTAAAATCATGCGCACCGAAAAATAGGCAACTTCGCTCTCTTTTTTTGTCTTACACAGCAGCCAAATTGCTACTTGATACCATGCGAGTACAGGTAGACAGAAAAACCATCGTCTAGACGCTGACTATGTTATTAATTCTGGCACATTCTAATGCTCTTTTCTGAATCCCGCTGCGCTGTCATTCTCCTTATGATCACATGTAGGAAGACTCATTTCACTCTTAGCCTAATCACTTTTATACATATCCATTTTACTCTCTCAAGCCTGTTTTCTATACAGGGCTTTAGTCTTTTTTCAGTAGCCCTCTGTCCTCCGAGCTTGCTATATTCGCTTTTCATGAAATGCTTCATGAAAATTCAAGATTCAGAATTTCTTGTAACAATCCTAAGGTATCTGTGCTTGTTTATGGTACGCTGTAAGATCCTTGCTCGGCACGCTGTTTCTTCTTTTCGAGGCGAGAGCTAGGAGCATGGCTAGGAGCAAAAGAACAAAAATGGGATTTGAGGACCTTAACTTGGTTCTTAGTTAACGTTCTACTATTCACGCAAGTTGCTTGTGCTGCTCTCTATGTGTGTGCTCAACAGAAAACGCACTTGCGTTATTCCGTCGGTATTGCAGACTTTCTAGAAGCACCACCGAATGTCGGAAAGATATCCTTCATAAAACAGACAAGCCACCTCGAAACTGCTTAACTCTTTGTTTTTTGAAGTAGGCGTGAGGATATATTTCACGAGAACGGACAAAGAGATAACTAACACTCGTCACAGCTTTTCGCTGCCACCAAATTTTCTCCTTCAATATCCCGATGCGATACTATAGTTTTGCTTCTGGACACCAATGGTGAAGCGTCGCTCAATGCGCCTGCTGGTCTCAGCATAATCTGATTCAACGTCCAGCTCTTCCGAGCTTCAGCGCAGAAAAAAAAACGTCGCAGAACAACACACGAAACAAGCAGATTTTTGAAACGACACGTCTGCCTACGGGGATGGCGTGACTGGTCCTTCTTAAAAGTTTCAGGCCAGCCACGATCATGATATTTCTCTCCAACAAACGATTGCAAAATATTGAAAAACCCACAAGAATAACTTATTCGGTACGTAGGTGTCACAGTGTCAGTCGGCATGAAGCAACGCGCCGTGAAAGAACCTTAGGGAATATCATATAGAATGGACAATGCTCCTCAACGCGCTTTCTGAAACGTTGATACCAGGTAATAACAAATCGAAGCGAGAAAACAGTACTCCAAACTTCGACCGAAGAACAGCGGTGCTAGCAATCACCCTGAGGCGGGTTGCTGAAGAGAGCTTTGAAATAGAACTTTGAACTCAGGCTGGAAAGGTCAGAATCTTGTATTAAAAAACTGATGCCTGGAAATATAAACCGGCTTTGCCGGCACAACATGTGCGCCGAATCATCGTTGTAGTTGTGGTGCCTATATGTTAATTTCAGAGCGTAAACAACCGCAGGATACCCGTTGACTAGTGTTAAGGTTCTTTGCCGTAATTTTTTAATTCACTTGTTTTTTTTTCCCCGGAAAGTCGCAGCAGCTTCTTGGACACTGAACTTGCATTATAACTTAAATAGTTTTGGTCAATATTTATACAGTAAAGCTACATTAGATAACTCCTAAATTGTTTAGCACCTAATTGCAGCCATCTCTAAATGTCATCTTTTACACTCGCGTTTTGAAAAACCGCCAGATCTGCCAGATCTTTCTCGACAGTGCAATTAATTGCTTCGCCGTCACGTGTATACGTCTTTCTAATAAGGACAGCTTGGATGTCACCATATTTCTCGCTGGGCTGCTTAATGAACCGTGTGCAAGCGTGGTGGAAGCCGCGGCGGAACAGGTTAGGAACAACCCAGAGAGAGGGTGGTTTTAAATCCTCCTCGCCCGATGAAGAGGTTTATACAAACTAGGAACGTGGCATATGATTGTAAGTCATGTTTGCTTCAGCTTATTTTTTTTTCTTTTTCTGGATTTGCTTCAGTTTCAGTTAATTTCAACACATGTACATGAGATTCACAAAAGACATGTGGGGAAGAGAGCGAGGAAAAAGCTGCCTGTTATGCAGCTTGACCAGCCCCCCCCCCCCCCCCCCCCCTCCCTAACATTTCGCAAACTGAAACAGCAAAACGGCTCATAACAACAAGAATTGTGTAGCACGGGCCACACATTTAATCACTGAGGAAGGGCACAAAAATAATAGGAATAAAAGAAAACCAGAATGAAAAAGAAATAAAATAAACCATTTTTACATCAACTAAACATACCATGCAAGACTTTCTTTTGTAATAAACATAGCTCGTCTAAAGTAGCGAAAAATGTAAATAATCGAACCAACCTTACGAAGCTTCAAAGGCACTTGTGATATCTAAAGTATGCTCTTGATGCTTTATATTATATTGCGGCGTACCGAAGTTATCAAACCTTTTCAGATCAGGCAAAAACTCACACTAAAAGAGGAAAAAGAGTATCTTAATCTAGATCAATGGCATATCCAGCAACTCAGCAGGCTATAAGAGCACCATCCTCGAGAGCATTCTTTATCACCAGTAATGTGCCGTACGCAGTCAGGAAGCCAAGGAATGGCAGTTAATATTTTTCAACATAAAAATGAAGTTTTCTGGTGATTTTTAAAGGATATACAGACTCACTGATCCCAGCAGGATTCTGTTTTGTCTTTCCCGTAAAGAGGTTTTTTTTTTCATGGTTGCTCTTAATAATGCTTTCTGAGGCAACGTCTACTTTCCCAACCAGGATGTTTCCGTCCATTGTTGCCATAAAACAGCCCTGGCGGGAAAGTTGACTTTTCCTTAGTCAGCATGGTTAAGAGCACCTCTTCAGATATTCCTCTGACATAACGTACGCCTTCAATACCAGAGTCATGGTTCCCGACATTTATTAAATTGATTTCTTTCGCGTTATTCGTAACGTTTCATTAACATTTTATTCAGTACGCGCTTATCTTTTTAGTTTTTCTTTTGCGACTTTCCGAGGTGTTTTCAGTAAAAAAATAACGCCTACTGAGCGTCTATTCCTTATTTATTCCGAATAGGTGCAGTTTTTAATCCTTAGATGATTCTGCCGGAAGCTTTTATCACTGGCGTAAGGCTGATGCATTTTTGTGTCATTTGTGAAGTTAATGTATTTTTACTCCAGCAATTTTCTTCCCGCTATCTCGTGTATGCAGGCTTCTGTGTCCAACAAAAGGTGCAGCACTTTCTCCTCAATCAAGGTTGCTTCCCGAGTGCTGCGCTGAGGTAAGCTTTGCAATTCTACCAAACTCTCCAAATTTTTTCGCGTCTAAGCGCTTACCTTGGAACACGTACGTTTCTTGCAGAAAACATTTCCAAGAAAAAGGAACTAAAACTTTCATTTTTAGTGCAATAATGGCAATCTGAGGCAATACCTCGGGGCTTTGTCGGATGTAAACGAGATTTTCGTTAGCTGCGACCGAACAAATAAATAACTCTTAAATTGATATCTGTCACTAGGGCCGGCAATTCTGAAGTTTAGACCCGAAAATTCAAACAAATCCGTGTTCATGACTTCCATACATAGATGGCTATAACAAAATTTTATGAAGCTCTAGGGAAGGACCAATTAAATATCTGCCAGAATTGTAAGTTTAAGTTAGCATAGAAATATTCTGAGGGGTCTTTTTGGGTATCTTTCTTTTTGTAAAACCCAGGGCGTCCGCAAGGGTCGCAGAATAAACATATAGTGTACTTTTTAGCCCCTCATATATTTTTTCTAGTCATTTACAACATAATTTTTCGCGCAAAAAAATTAAAACGCTTTGCATTTTTTTCATTCCTTCTCAATTGGAAAAATTGGACATGCTAAAGCTGCTGCATTTTAAATTGCTGTCAGAAATAAAAACATAAAGAAGGATTTTAGCTCGCGATGTGTGGGTATTTTTAAAATTTTTCACCTTCTGCTCCGGCAGAAACCTGAAACTGGCCTGGATGTTTGGGTCATCTACAAAAAAAATGTTGCCATCACAAGCACGAAGAATCACATGAAAACCCTGTAATCTGTGCAGTACTGACTGAGTTACAATAATTATGCGCAAAATTGTATTAATTTGCGAAAAAAAAATTTTTTAAATTCTCTTTCGCGCACGCTCAGTGATATATATATATATATATATATAATGAACCTTTATTGGCACACTGGTTTTTATAGATCAGTAGATACAGTAAGCATACTTTTAAAAGTAGTAAGAGATGCCTTAGCTTTTTTTCTGATGGTTGAAAATAAAATGTTCCTTAAATACAAAAAAACTGCATTTTCAGAAATTTCGGTTTAAGCAGTGGCCACACAGCAACAATCCTAAAATGTGCCTGGTGGTTCATGTGGTTCAGCATCACATTACTAATACATCAGGTATAGCCCACTGATGTGCTCAAAACGCGCTTCTCTCGTGGACTGGAAGGGCAAACGAAGCATCGTTATTGTTATCTGATGACGTGCTGGCATGGCTCTCTGGAATATTTTGAAAGGCGTTATTAATAAGCTAGGATGCTAGACATGATCCAAAATTACCTAGAAGGCAAGAGCTTCGCCGGTGCCTCGTCAGTCCAGTATTGCGGTTTAACTAGAAATTAGAGGATTAAGCTAGTAGCGAGGCACAGTTATAAGGAAAGTACAGAAGCTCCAAAGAAAAAGCATGGTTTGTTTACAGAAAGTTGGGCGATATTACTATGCACAAACCAGCACCAATTTTTTTTCCCTATCGCACTAACAGCTGGGCGCAAGATAAAGTAAGGAGTTGCATTATTCTCTAATGGGTCACTTCATGCTCTGTAAGCAGCCTTTAACAATTCAGAGTGAATAAGAGTGCATTTAAGACTCTACTTGAGCAATAAAACTGCTTAGAGGACGAACATACGTCTCAGTTTTGCTGAGTGCGGAGAACTGTGATGCTCAACACGTCATCACTGTATGAGCCCAGAATACCCACAGCGGACGTGGTAACGATCGCGTTGCTAATATATAACGTACACTGCAGGTAGGATTCCTCGAGAAAAGCGGTAATGGTGATCCGAGGAAATTCGGTTTCAAAACCGTCATGAATTTCTTGCAAAAACTTAAATTTGTTAAAATTACTTCACCTGAAAGTTTGCGTTGTTTTGGGCGACAAATCAGTCCTTTAAATGTATGTTGCACTTTGAAAGTTAATGCACCAAGGTAACCATCCTGAGTTTCATACTTCAGTCTGCCTGAATCTGAAAGACCAATGAAACAATGGTATGCTGCGCACGCTTTGTGTGGCACGTGTCAGCAATAAGTTAGACACGTGTAGTATTTCTTCTCTGCCGAAGGTTGAGACTCCCCGCTTCAGCATGAGCACATGTCCGCGCATAAAGAGAGGTAAGCTGTTTCTTTCTTCCATCTCCTAGTACAATGCCTGGAAAAGGTATCAAAGGCTGTATGATGTCCACCGGTAAAGATAGGGAAGGCGCGATTTCAAATGACATGCGCAATACGAGAAACAAATTCTTTCCTCACATCGTGAGCATACAAAGCTGTTTCGGTTCTTATTCGACTTCACACCAAGGTGGACAAACAATTTATAAACCGGCGTAGCATGTCGTATCGCAAGTGGAAAGAGTGATGCGATTGATACACTTGGCTCGGCTGCCAGAGATTGCTGACACTTGCATGTAGACGTAGACGGGAAAAAAAGGTTTCTCTTTCTTCGACATCTCTTGTGAAATGTCTGCAACACATCCAAGCACCAAAGTAGCCCCTTGGATGACGAAAGTAAGATGGAGTTGAATTTCTAAACTCAACATCCTTCGTTATACGTCCTCTCTAGAATTATCACATAAATATATGACAGTTCTTTTGATGCGCTTTTCAAAGAATATAGGCAAGAAAAAAAATTGGAGGGGGCAGTTAAGCTCTGCCTTAAGGGTTATGACTCAATAGCGCAATATATTAATTTCGATACATGCAGAAGGTCATTCTCTACTTTACATTCATAGATTTCCGGCAGTCCTCATACTCCTCCTGGCGCGGTAGTTACGAGGTTAAGCGATGCGCCACTGCCTACGATGGCGGGCAGGTGCTCACAGTGGTGGGCCTTATTGTGTGACCCAAGTTGCTCATCCCGAGAGACCAGACATTAATTTAACTGTCGTCTGCCACGGTGGCCGGGTTGTGATGACGCCGCAAAGTCACGCGACCTAGGTGGCCCACCTGCCTCTAGGTTGCTCTCCGGGACCACCTGCCAGAGCCATGCCCATGAGTTTTAGCTCACAGTGACGATGCCGAAACCGGATTTTCTGCAGAATGAGGCCTTTAACGCTATCGCCTTAGAACAAAAATTCACTAATCTCGTTTTCTTAATGTTTGAAGCAACTGCTAAACGCTGCCTCATTCAGGATTTATGAAGAGGTATTCATGGCGAATAATTTTCGGACGCGATATACCTTGGCACAAAATATGCAAGATTTATGTTCTGATAACTGTATATTCGTTCCACGGAGCATCTAAGGAAAGAACTGCATGTTTGCTTCTTATGCAGCACGGGTCCTGTGTAACCTGACATTTCTGTTTGTTCCTAACCTGCGATTTATATTGTTTATTGGTGTCTTCCATTTGACATTTCAGGAGGGTACTGAAAACCTTGTTTCTTTTTATTTGCCTTCGTCACATAGGACTGCTGCTTGCTCTCCCTTGGGAGATTTACAAACTTTGTGTCTGCAAAAACTGCCTTTCCCTCCACGGTACTGCCCGTGCGATTTAGGAACAATGCAGGGGCATTGGTCTCTCAGTACACGTAGTTACGCTGATAATGATGGTGAATTAAGCTTGCTACCTTTGTCTCCTAGATGCAGTTGAGAGCGAGGGACACGCAGCGATATCAGCATCTGATTGAACGGCCCACATACAGGGTTGTTAAAGCTTATCATTTTATCTTCTGAGCCGATTCTACCGAATTTAAGCTTAGGCCCTCATTCAGTCGTATTTAAACATAACCGATGATTCCCACAAAGTATTCATGAACAAGAGTTAATGCAGAGAAAATTCATGGAGCGTTGGCAAACTGTTGTTTTCTAATTAGCGAAGCGCAAGACTTACTTTATCGTTATTTGGTACTGATAGAAAGCTATTGGTACTGATTTGGTACTGATAGAGTCTTGCAAGCCGTTTGCAAGACTCCGTGGTATCTCCATGGATGGGGAAATCTAAGTAGCCTGGTCCAAGTAACACCGTTTTTCGCGTAATGAACGCTGTCAGTGATATTTCGCGGTTTACTGATTTCTCTTGCCGCTTATTGTCACCCAGTCGTCAAAAATGCCGGTGACACGGAAAGGGGACCATGATTTACGACCTGCGGGCTCAACTATTCACGGTGCGCTTCTAAGGGAGCGCTTTGCGAGGCGCGCTTTCGCCACTCGTAATCGGACCAACTGTCTTAGCCACTCGTCTTTGGCACTGCAGAACAATTTTCGTGTCAGTGTGCCTGCATTTCGTGCTTTCCTTTCGCGCCCTTTCCTTTCCAGTCCTTTCCTTTCGCGCTCTTTCCTTTACATTTTCCCCTCTTCTTTTTCTTGTTTCCGCAGTGGAGCCCAGATTACGATTAGACGCTCTCTGTGGCCTCCCTGCCCTTTCCTCTTTCTTACGCCTGTTGGTTTTACTTTTTTTCTCCCTAGCTCCTCTATACCATCCATCTTAGTGCGTTCCCAATTGGATCTCACTTTGTCACACCACCTCCGGGAACAAAAGTGACGCCATGTGCGTGCACATAAAAAAAGAGTGTACAAAACCTTTAAACCCTTTTTCCACGGCACGAAAGATTACTTTAAGATTTTGCTCTTCTTTTCCACACTTTCTTTTTTTCTTACTTACGAAACTGGCAAACGGCAGTGAACACTATAGGTATTTATGAATAAAATAAACAAAAGTTGGCACAAATATGAAACGCTTTACGCATATTTCAAAGCTATATTTTATTGTCAGATTTTTTATAATTGCAGAGTTTTTTTAATTACGTCCCTCGTAAAGTGCTCTCTAATGCATCAAATAAGCGAGGAAAAAGTGCTAATTTTTTTATATCACCAAGTTCACAAAGCTGTCCTCGTGCAATATAGTTATTTACTTGTTTAGCTGTCCAGTAATTCTGAAAAGAAAAACTCAACTTGAGTCAACACATTTTTGTGAAAACATTTCTTACAAAAATAAGTTTGAAAACACTGAGAATAAGGGAAAGGTATGCGGCATTTAGAAATTCTTGGCATGTCACTAAGGCAACAACTCTTGCACTTAAGCATCATCTTCGTTCCTTCCATTCGCTTCATTTACGCAATCCATACCACGTCCGTACCACGTGACCCTACCACGTCAATAATCAGGCCCCGCATGTGGTGTCATAAAAGTAGAAAGGTGTTCTAAATGTTTCGGTTCGTGAATAGAGAAATCTAAATTAAATCGACACAGGCGGTAATAGTGGGGTGACGTGTTTGTTTTAAACGTTTGAATATTAATATGCTTACACGATATCAGCAAGCTATGACATGAAATTTGTAGCTGATGCCAAAAACACGCCGAGTCACCCTCTTCAGGGAACAAGATTAAATTCTGTGTCCGGCACGGTAAAGTCGCAGAGGTTGTAAGTTGCGAGGACGCCAGCCTTTGGTGTGCTCCTTTCTGTTATCAGGCGTATGATCAGCACGACCAGCAGGAAGATAAAGACGAACAGTATCAGCACAGAGAAGCAGAACTGCGTACATGCAGTGGTGAAAATCCTGGTCCCTTGTCCGCCTGTATACTCCGATTGCGAACGTATGTCACGTGAGCTCCGGCCTTCGCGGCAAACGCCGGCGTAATGAGCGCACCGGGCATGGCTTCCGCGAAGAGAGCTCACAGTCGGTTGGTACGTAGACGGGTACGATAAATCGGAGCCAACGAAAGAGGGTATCTAATCAGAGTAACTGTATAAGATGTAAAACGGGGTGGTTGTCTTGGCGGCCGTGACTGTCACGTTGAGAAGAGTAGAGGGAGCGTTCTTGGGAACCATTTCTTCGAAGGACGCTTTCGTGCACTCCTGGCTCTCGAGCATTGTCGAGCCGCGGAGAGAATCCGCTTTTGGCTGGGTTCACCTTCTCCTGTCCCGAATAAAGATGAGGTGGCTCCTGACCTGGATGTTCCTGATGATTGTACATCGTCTCCGATGATCGATTGTCAAATCCTGCGGCGCTAGGATAAGTGTCCTGAGCAGCCATATGGAGATTCTTCTTCGTCGTCACACATTAGTTTTTGTTCCAAAGGACAGAATCACAAGATGCGCTTAGAAGTATAGGCCCAAAATAATCACGGGGTGGTTTTTCAAACTTTTACTTAATTAAAAATGTTAGGACACATATTTATAAGTTGAAAGAAATTAGCGAGGAATTAGATCAAAATTAATGTGTTTGGCAGACAGACTTAGGTGAAGAGCGACCGGCTTGCAAATATATGCTGTGCGGGTATTATAAAAGAAATCTATAGTTAGGTACTGACACGTGGTACCGGAACTTAAAAGTGGAACAACAGTGTTTTTCATTAATGAACTGAGCATGGAAAAATAAAAGGAGACAACACGGATGTCCGGAAGACGAAGAAGGGAGTCATGAATTTCCATGCCTTAAGGGGACGAAGAAGAAGAAGAATTGGCAAGTGATTTACTCAACATGAAAACAACAACGACGACGATCTACTCCGTGTTGGTGACATTCTAGGTTACATAAATTGGGGAAAGATATTTTAAGAAAATTTGTAATGCATACAAGTTACAACTAGTAGCCGGTGGTACCCTGCGATGCTAAAGTAAATACACAATGAAATAAACTACGCGTAGACACAGGAGGCTTATAATCTAAGGGACCAGTTACGTAAAGTAATCTGAACACATATGGCAGTCGGGGCACTAGTGCCTAAATTCGGCACCCGCCATCGAAGGAAGCAGATGTTAATCCCGCGGTTTCAGTTACCCGGTAAATACAGACGAAGAAAAGACACAGGATTATTTTCTTTTTATGGAATTATTCCTTTGTAGTCCTTTTTCTTTTCCCAAAACTGGCCAATAATATCAGGCGTTGTATTTTTCCTTCGGTGGCCAGTTTCCCTCGAGGGTATGCGTCAGTTACCAAGGGCAAAACAGTAACAACCAGAGAGGTTCGCTTCAGGCCGGACCTCTCACTCACCTGCCATAGATGCCTACCAAAATATTCAGTACACTAGCAGCAGCGCTGGTGACCCCCGCAGGTTATCCTATCGCCGACCAAGATCGTCGTAGCTCTTCTTTCTTACAGGATAAGCTGACCGAGATCTGTGCTGCCTCCACTGCCCAGTTGACATTCTCGGCCATGAACCTGTCTGGTCCTTTCATTGCTGAAGACGGCCGCTTCGACAAATACGTGTGCAGCAGCAGGTCTATTTTAGGAAAGCTTCAGGTCGTAAGCGTTGGCAGTGGTGCGATTTTTGCAGCAATATAGGCCATGTGCACCTTAATAACCTCTACGGCTTGGGTAGCGGACGTTTCAGGGTGATTCTCCTACGGGGACTCGTACGCGGTGAACTATGCAAACGCCCTTTAGCAGTTCGAAAGTTTGGAAAACTGTCGCCATCGCTGGATGCGGCACAATTTGAGACAAACAAGAAGGTGACAGACCACCGGGTACAACATGAACTGGTGGGCGATTTGGTCAGACATGGTTCTTGTCCGTGTTTTGTCGCTTCCCTGTTTGGCTTCAAGCCGTTGCGCTGGTTTACAAGAGACCACCGGGAAATCTCGATTATTGATAGGCCCCCGCCAGTAAAGAAGTTCTCTTCCTTTTGATTCCGCCGTGGAGGGGGGGGGGGGGGGGGGAGGGGGAGGGTTCAAAGACGACCATGAATACTCGCTTGGGTGGTCGAAACAAAGGAAGGCACCGAAAAGAGCATTTACAACGCAGAGATCGAATATACGGTGCATACGGTCGCTCTGTGGCCTTGTGAAAATGTGGACACTATAGAGGCGCGCAGACACAGGGGCGCTGGTGGCAGGTGTCACCTTACATGAAAGGAGTCGGGTAGTCGCTCGCCTCGGTGAGGTCGAAATAAATTCTCTCATCAACGTCGCAGCGCAATTAAAAAAATTACTGCCTCGTAGTTCAACCTGCACCTGTCGTGAAATGGAGTATTGCTCTTTATCTTATATTTCTTGTTACGCAGTCAATGTCAATAAGGAGGTCTCAACTTCGGCACAAATCCAACGTTCTTGGGCATCATTTTTATTGTGGTGCAACTATGGAATATTGTGAGATTCTGTTGTGAGGACACTGACGAGAATCACGTAACCTTCCGATGCACAGCAATATTTTTCTTTTTCTCTGCTCGCACCGAGTAGTAATACTACCATAAAAAAACAACTAAAGAGTGCGTTTTTGAGAATAAATGGCAGAATTACGAGCATCCGGGGGAGGGATCGGAGAATATATTGATTGCTATGGTGCAGCTTTCAGATCTGCGAAACAGTTCTGTTTATAAATAGCTTCGCGTTGAAAAGATGCACTTGTAACAATGGAGCAATTAGTCACTAGCGCGCATCCAAGCGCAGCCAGCGGGTACAGAGGAAGGCTAGACAGCTTTCATAGAAACTCCGTAGTTGAAAAAAAAATTACCTTGGTCCGGAGTTCAAACCAGGAACCACGGCCTCACCGGGGCGTTCGTTGTACTCACTGAACTAACCGGGTTAGCTGTCATATAATAGGGCGAGAGCGTATTGATAAACAAATCGAAGTGGGAACGATGTTTGTCATATATTGGAAGAGTACCGTTGAGTCTATGCTCGCGGGTTACAACCCCGGACGAGGACAAAATTTTCTTCAACTGCGAAGTTTCTGTGGAACCTGCATAGCTTTCCTTTGCAGCCGTGTGGCTGCGCTTGAGCGGATGCTATTGAATTACTCCCTTATTATAAATGCACCCCACCTTGGGAAATCTCTAGCGATGCGCGTTATTTCCATCATGCGTGTTATTCCCATCAAGTATCAAAAGGTACTTGTCTGACCTAGTCGATACATTCTACTGGAAAAGGTACAGCGCAAAAAAAAAAGTTGCAGTGCTTGTGTCTGTACGCTCTTTTAGTCCTGTATATTTAGCGCTGTACCTTTTCCAGTGAAATGTAAAGCCAACTAGCCCACTTTTCTGCCTTGCTTAAAGACAGGAAGAGGCAGATTTTGTTGCTTATGTTTGCATGATAGTTTCTAATGATGACACTTGCTCGATTTATTCACCTTATATCGCCATTTTCTACTGTGCCCGCCTACGACACGACGGACTATAAAAACAGTACGCCAGAGAGTACTACAGAATGATTTTCTTTTGCTCAATTTACTTCCGATTACGACACGCGTAATTAATGGCGGCTTGGAGTGTAGGGATATGTTTTCACAGGAATAATTCATTCCATCTCGCTGTTTCATGCAGCTCCGGAGGTGTGAACGAACTGAAGCTTTCCACTCTCCTACAACCTCCGTGCTGTTAAAAATTTCATACTACCTATGAAGTGTCGAAAACCACACAATGGGCAATTTCTTTGGATCATTATCGTATTGCCGACTAAAGCGAGTAACCAATCTATATTTAAAGCAGTGAACACTCAGAAGATGCGTAATTCACTTCAAGGCGTGCATGAGAATCCATCGTTTTTTCCCTGCGAATAAGCGGCATAGATCTAGACTCCACCGCCACACCTTCTATTGAGAGGGGCGGCTTTGATGCGACAGCGAGGTTGTAGACCCTGGCCAGGGCCTTTCTGAAGGACCGAGGCTCATGTACCTGCATCACGGTCACGTCTGCTCTGCCCCGCGCGGCTCCGTGTACTAGCATATCGCATAGACACGGTGCTGGTGGTCCCGAGTCCTTTGTGGACCGGTAAACTTAGTCGGCACACAAATAAGAGCAGCAGAATGCCCGTGGTAATTCTCAGGACCATTGTGAGCTTGTACGAAGACATCTCGACTATTCTGCTCTGGACAAATAAATGCATGTCCCTAACCCATCGCTTGCATGGGCGCCACACCGTGCTACTGATGGTTGTAGAGGTACAGTGGAGGGTGAAGACACCTGGTCACTATATGGAAGATCTCAGACTGTGAGCAGGCCTGGTACTTGAGCGACGCTTTCTGCACGGGGTATGGTTGGGCCGGCACTGCCTAGGCTTCCTGGAGATGCCATCCGTACTGCAGTCGAATCGGTGGCCTCCCTGCCGCAACTTAGGCCACCGGGCCTGTCAACGTATCGGTACATCACAATAGTGCATGGTGGCGGTACTGCAGCTCTCTCGGCCTCTGGGGCTACCGTTGCCACCATTACAGTTAGCTGATGCGGGACTCCGCCACTGGCAGCGCTGTCCCATTCGAAGGGTAGCAGTGGCCAGTTCCGTGCCGTTTGGGGTCTTCGGGATGAGAAGCTGAGGTTCCGGGCGCGGCCCGCTGTTGCATCGTCCGCCTGCTTGTGATGCCACGTGCACGCGCGTGATTAGGAGCACTCGAAAGGCAGTAGTCTTTGTTGGTCAACCCACCTAGCTGCCCCTCACGCGTTCATCCAGGCACTTCCAAATAAAAAACAAAATTAGCGTCTTCGGTTTATACAAGACACAGGAAGAATTTAGAGTGATGCACGAGATACCAGCGTTCCAACGGATGACCAATTTCAAAATATTATATCCTTGCAAAATGAAATTTTAGAACAATAATCCTTACATGATCGCCATTAAATGTCACTATGTAAATATTTTTTTATTGAAATAAATGCATTTATTTCTACAAAGTACTTTGCTAGCAAGAAACGCGTGCATGGTACTCCAGTGGAACCAACTACCAGCTATCGGAAATGGTGCCCAACGGTCAGCCCGTAGCTCTAGCCCTGAAAAAAAAAGAACGACAGTGCACGCATTAAAAGCAACTGATGTTTAACAGGAGCTCTGCGAACAGTGGACATCAAAACAGGAAAAATAAGCGAAGAAAGAAGTGCGCGAATGAAGCACGGACGGCGAAGAGGCAAAGACTCACAAAATTCGTGCGTTTTTGTGCGCCTTTCCCTCTTCAGTGTCTTCACAGTCTGGGTCTCGTTCGCAAAGCTCTTTTTTCGCATCTATAATGAGCCAACTAGCCCGACAATTCTACAGAAATAGAAAGCATGAACCATCTTTGAAAACTTAAAGTAAGGAATATCAAGAGGAAGAAATTGGCTTTGGCATGGCATGTAATTCTAAGGTAAGATAAACCGGTGGTCATTGAGGATAACGGACTGAATTCTAAGAGAAAGTAAGCATAGCAGGGGCGACAGAAAGTTAGGTGGGCGGATGAGACTAAGAAGTTTCGGGGCATGCGGTAGGCGCAGCTGTTAATTGACGAGACATGTAAGAGGTCCTTGCCCTGCGGTGGGCGTAGTCAGGCTGATGACGATGATGATGAAGCGTGCGTGACAATGGAAACAAAAGCCCCGATTTGAAACTAATGGAATGAAGCTGTACTAATCTGCGAGCAAACTTCATGAGTACAGAAAGTGCCGTTGGAGAATTAGAACCATCAGACGTTTAAGAATTTATCGCCTCGGATTGCGTAAGCAAGAGGTAACTTGCCTTGCTTGTAGAACTGTCGCTTGAAACGTCAATCAGGTACTGTGCATGGTTTGCGAATATTCTTCACCCAAGGTGTCATTTTTCGTAGTTTCGGGCATATCCGACGTTGACTCTTCCAGGCCGCCGACATCAGTCCATAGAACCCTCGGGTGCATGCTCACCGACGCCGTCTTGGGCCCTCCCGAAGAATGCGGCTTGTGGTCTTGGCCCCAGGACAGCAGCGACAGAGCGACGAACACGGCCAGCGCAAAGAGGAGGAAGACGGCAAAGTGCCTGCAGGTCAACTCGCGACGTGTTAAATCGTCACGCGGCTCTTCCATGTAGCCCTTGACCAGAAGTGTCCGGTCGGCGACCATAGCCGGTTGGTCATCGTTCTCTGCCTTGGCCTCTTGCGGCGACCAGAAAGACTTGGGCTTCGCTTTCGTGACCCGGACGGCTTGTCTCTCGACGGCATCTCGCATTTGGAGCTGGTGAGGCGCCCTGGATCGGGTTGAGTCCTGCACTGTCCCGGAAAGTAGAACAAACGACTTCTGGAACAAAGGCTCTTCCTCTTCTTCTCATGCTATAACTGCGTTCTTGCACGTGACTGGCATGACAGAATATGTTGGGCTAGTATCTAAGAGAGCCAAATAAAGGAGAGAGCAAACTGCTAACTGAGACAAAATGTCCTGAATGAAGTTCCAATAGAAATCAGCCCTGACAGATGACATGCCTCAACAGATATGTGGCACATACTGGGCAAAGCTCTGTCCTAGCATACTCTGAGTCCGGTTAATGTGGCCGTCAATCTGTAAACCGCGCAACGCGCGTGCATCTGGCTCATTGTGCAGAAAGAACTGCCAAGATGACCTTCGCAAATTGATCGCAAAACAAGACGCCTACACTTCGTCGTTGCCGCCCTTAAAAAATGAATGCGAGCCGATACGCACATAAGACCTCATGACACGAGTAGCTTTTAATGCATCAATGATCAACGTCCCCAACATTCCTTGAGCAGGAAATTTTTCCGAACGTGACAGGTTCTTGCTTCGCCACATTTTGATACTTGTTACCTGTTCATTTATTCCACTTTTCTAGTTTTGTTTACTGTTCAATTTGTCATGATACATATTCCCTGTCATGTTTCCATTTCTAGCTGCCACCCTCGCATGGCTGCACTGCCGTGTTACGCGGCTAAATTCTCATCTACAAGGTTATGGTTTGGCGCTCAGTCCCTTCCGAGCATTTTTTCGGGAAAGCGAGTTTACAAACAGTTTTGGGCTATTCCGTCACGTCTCCTCACTGAGAATACAGGTGCTGAGCGGGCCGTTGCAGCATCTTAACTTCCGTTAAGCTGTTGCCTCTTGCTATCATTTTGCACCACCATACTCGGGTGCAGCCAAAGGAATCTTAGTTGCTCTGTTCAAAATTTCTTTTTGATGTACATCAAACGCCATGGTAAATATTGCGATGTTTTCTGCCTCTGTTGCTTTCAATCCTCCCCTTCCTCTAAATGCGCCTTCTGGTGATGCTCTACCACACGAGCGTTAGTGCCTATCTTTGGCGTTTCTTTAGTTTGTTGATTTTTTATAACGAAAATGTCCGGCAGACTAGTCTTTGTATTCTTCGAAATTCTGAACCGATCCTCCAGAATATGTGTCCCTTGTTAAGCTAAAAAAGAAACAATAGGACAATATATTACAATCGAGTTTTATCCTCCTTTATTAATTATACTTTATGAATTATACTCTTAATTATACTACTAATTATATACAACGCAAGAGTGCTTCGTTTCGATTTTTTCTTGGTTTGCAACATGCAGAAGCAATCTCCGAATTCTGGACAATTGCAGTGTTTCCGCACTGAAAAGAGAAGAGAAAAAAGAAACAACGAGAGATGCATGACCATAAAAAAAACAATGGGAGATGCATGACCATACTGGCGAAAATGTTCTTTGGATGTTTCATTTCAGCATTGTGGCATTATTTGCCGAGTTTTGACGATGAACGAACCAAGAAACTCTAGCACGGACTTACGTTACGTTCTGAAAGCAGTCGTAAAGTCACACTTAAACGTACAGTATGCAAATAAAATACCTGGATTGAATGCTACGTTCCACAATTCGGGATTTATATTATGTTTCGTACGGGTACGTTCCAGAAAATACATATAAAACATAGAGAGAGTCAGTGTACGAGCGAAAGATTCCCAAGCGCAGCCATTAAGCTACGAAGGAAAGCTATACAGTTTGCGCAGAAACACCTTACTTATTCCCCTGAAACATTGGATCAACTTACAAAGAAGCAGCCCGAGACTGAACGCTACACTTACCTGCGTGCATCCAATTTCACAGTGAAATACAACATGTGTATAATGTTCACTGAGCGTGTGCATTTGTTTCTTCTGACGTTCATTTGTCATGCGTGAGATGCCCAGCAAGACCCTCCAGCTCATCCGTCTAAAAACACACTTCTGGTGGCAGTTCGTGATGCGAAACAGCTATGTTAGATAGGGCTTGAGCAAAAGAAAACATGCCTGAATAGAGTCATGGTTTCCTATTTTAGGACATGCTTTCCTATACATCTTTAAATTTAGTCCATTCTTGATGCGGACATGGTGCATCCTAAAAAACGCATTATAATTAAATGTTACCATTGCACAATAGTCTCGTTTTTTAAAAAAAAAAAAGAGTTTTTCAAGTGACAAATCGCGTTGAGATATTAAGAACCCTGGCCTGCGATCGGAGCACGACGTTCTGAAGCCTGCGTTTCGTTTTGCGGCCGGCAGCGGCTAGCGAGAGAAATTATGCTTAATTTGCCGCATCTGATCGGAAGAAGCAAATGACGTTTAGCTTCGAGCGCTCGCGCCTTTTCTGGTCACGCGGCCCTCACTGACAAAGCAAAAGAAGCTGGCAGACCTTAACCCGCAGCTCGCTTTTTTTGTACCATGGAGGCGAACCAAAATCTCCACTCTGTTCGCAGTAGGCTGGCTTACCCTAGTGGGTATTCCTACCTCGACCGTGGTCGTCGCTATTTGCCGCAGCCGGTCATCGAGACGGAGTTCAACACTGTGTCTACTGCTCAGCTGGCCTGGCCCGTGGACCTGCCGGCGGCTTCTCTTTCCGACGACGACCCCTCTCTGAAGGCTTCGGGCCAGTCTCTTGTCGGGGGACTCCAGACTGCAAGCATCGATAGCGGAACCGTGCTGACCGCCGTCTTAGCCATGTGCGTCTTTCTCGGTTTTGCGATCTGGGCAACGGTAACAATTCAGAGCGAACTGCGTGACGACGATCCGGACGCTGTGGAAGATGCAGGCGCTGATGCTGCCCTCCACTTTCAGCACTATGGAGAGCTAAGATCATCGCTGGATGTGGGCCGACATGACACTACCAAGGAGGAGTCATACTGGAAGCTTTCTTATAGAACTAGGCAGCCATCACAAAGGAAACGCTCTTCCTTCCCATGGGGCCACTTTGGCGGCGCGGAAGACATTACGAGCACCTCCAAGGGCGAGAGAAAGACGGACATCACCAAGCGGACTACGGCCACCGAGATCGAGTACACGGGAGAACCGGTGGAACCGTGGTTCTCTGAAAGTGATGGCACCCGCGTGGCATCCACTAAGAGGCGTGTAAGCGGCAAGCGCCGCCATCCACCAGAGAAACCAGGCCGTCGATCGGCTCGGCGGGTTCCGACTAAACGCACCCATCAACGCCGTCGCGTAAGTGCAACTACTTGTTTTCTTCGGGCGTGGATCGACGTGCATTTACGGTTAGGAATGCTTCCGATCAATCTGTTTACAGAGAGAACGAGAGAAATGTAGCCGTTTTCAGCTTTGGCAGCACAAAAGGAGTTCTTCAACATGAACATGAATATGTGCTCGTAATACAGTGTGGAAGCTACTGCAGTAATGTGGTACTAATAACGCCTACTTTCTTTAAATGAGTTAGCACTAAGGCCCCCAGTCCTCAATTCCGCCGTTGTGTGTCTGAAGCCTCTGGCATGTGTGTCACATGCCAGGGTGGGAAGGTTGCAATCTGCCAGCGGGCTTTATAGCCAACTATGCAAAACATTTTGTCACCGTGAGTCCGTTTCGAACCAACGGTGGTGCGAAGAGATCATCTTCGCTGGCCACCGCATTAGGCCACTACGTCATCAGCGGAACCGAACATACCCTGTAATAGTTGATTTAAAATGTGTTCATCATCATGCGCGTGTTTAACTGCCAGTCTCTAGCTCTGTGTTTAGGATGTGTCGTCTTCATGACGTTCCATCTGTGCGCAATGGATCCAGAGCGAACTGCTATCGCGTTGCCCTCTTACACCGAGCCTCAAACGGAAACCGAAACCGAATTAAAAGCCGAAGTGCTACTGAACCTAATTCGCATTTGGCCTAACTACGCTAAACCGTCCGCTATTTCTTTTTTTCAGGTTCGGCAGCATGCAACTCTGCCTGCAAATGATTTCGGAAAAGAGGCTCCGGAGCTGGCACCAGAGGGCGATGCCCGTTAAACAAAGTGCGGTCCACTTTCTCGGCGTGCACTGGTTCATGTCCCGTCTTTTAGCCCCTCATATTCGTGAACACCCATGAATAGAAAATATTTATACCAAGAGAAAGCTCTGCAATGTTTGATCTTATATCGTAGGGATTTATAAAAGCGCTATCTGCTTTCTTGATTGTTTGTCGCGTCAAAAACAAACCAAGCCAGGGCCAGTCCCTCCGCTTGGGTGTGTCATATCTATAGAGGTCAACGACTACAGGCAAAGAAGCCTTTGTGAACCGGTGTCAAATGGTGGCGTTTATGGCTGCTGTGTCGCCCTGACAAATTAAAAGCAGCATTCAGCGGCAACTATGGCAAAGTTATTAGCGCTGAGGACAACAACGGTGGAGCAGTGGCTCTGTTCACCACCCAAAGCAAGTAAACTCACTGAGCAGAGGTCTGCGCAGGAGGACAGAAAGAAGTCATTTTAAAGCGAAAACCAGTTTCAGTTCTATCTAGCTTACGTTCTGTTAGTGTAGAGAAGCTGCTCGGAACAGTCAATAGTTCAAAGGCGCTGCTCTGAAGAAGCAGATATGCAAGAGTACTGAATGAAAGGCTAGCCGTGCATGTACCGGCCACTAATTATACGCGGCGAGAATCGACGCACTGGCTTGTAATCAAGCGCATTTAGCGCAAACAACTTCTGTACTTGTCTTGCATGTTCTATTACAAAGATTGCGTATAACTACGCAGCCTATATATGTCCCAGAGGCGCTGAAACCGCACTGAAACGATCGCTAGCTGCGGTAATATTTCCTCGACGGCACTTGTATGAAGACTCGGCGCGGTGTCTCAGTGGTTACGGCGCTGAGTTAATGAGCCGGAAGATCCGGACTTAATATTGGATGGAGGCAATACGCAAACGGCGACAATGTGTTCTGCAATGTCAGCAAACGTTAAAGTAGTTCCGCCCTCCACTACGCCACCCCTTTTAGCCCATGTGTATCTTCGTTACGTTAAGCCCCAAAAATTACGTTTTTTTTAAGCAGAAAGGCAAACATGCTCATATATTGCCATCTCATCATGCTGACTTACATGAAAAATTACTGCTTTTTCTGTTGCCTTTTATTATTATCCTATTTTTGGCACATAGAAGAGATATCTGGTAAATTTAATTTGATCGCAAAGCACGTATTGTTGGCTGAAGCCTGCAGCAATGTTGTGAGTCAATCTACCTCGAATCACTAAAGAAAAAAGACCTGCTATCGAAATTACAAGGCTACTCTTGCTCAAAGAGCAAATCGACAGCTTATCTTACAGTATGGTGTATGTTAAACAATGCAATACCTTTAAAAATGAAGGTAAACTTGCGCATTTAATCTCCTCGCTTGACATATCACAGTTCGGACTAAAGATTTCAAGGGGGTTTTAGTGCCGTGTCGAGAGGTATTCAGCCCTGACATCAAGACTGTACCACGAGGGCTCCTGGTGTCCAAACCATCCGCAAGAAGAGTCGTGTCCATATCATGGACCTCGGCGAAGGATTCCGTGCTGTCGATATCGTCGTCCAGGGCGTACCGTTCTGGCGGCGAAGCCACGTTAGGCGTCCCTCCTCCTGCCGTGCTCCCATGCGGATGGATAACGCCGCCGGCGAAAGAATCGCTGGCTACGTTGGGACGTGCTACAGCGTTCTTGTAGTGGCGTGCGTTCCCGGAGCCGTTCTTGGGCATTCCTTAGCGGTTCCGAATGTCCGCTTGCCTGAAAGGCCAGTCGAGCCAGCTGAGGGAGGTGGTCACAGCAGAGACGGCGGCTATCACCAGCAGTGTTCCCGTGGCGAGTCTTGCGGTAGAAGGAGGGGTCGGATCCTCTACGGGCTTATTGTGACCAGGCACGGCGCCCGATGCCTCAGTGGCGGCCAGAAAGAAAGTCACGAGGCTTGGCGAAGCGAGGCGCACGTCCTGGCTTTCTGTTGGGCAGTCGCTGTCGCCAAGGGTCACTTCCAGGTTGGCCGACGTCTGGGACGCGGACGTCGACGACACCTTCTTGTTCCTGAGTAACTGAACGCGGATGTCCATCCTGTAGAAGGAAGGAAGGCCTCAGACGTTGCTGGCACATACCCACTACGGGGGAGTGGCCAAGACACAGGCGGTTAATTACTGGATACAGGAAATTTTTGACGGGAAAAGCAGTGGAAATAGTATGTAGTCTGATAGATTGGAAGAGGGAAGGAAAGGGGTCCAGTTAACTTGGAGATCGAAGACGGGACAATTGCTTAATGTGCATAATAGTACACAATGCCTGTAATGTTGCAATGTCCTGTAGAATGTCCTGTATAGGCTGCAGGTTGCTGCGAGTCTTCTTCTTCACGTAAGTAAACATGGCACATACCCACGCAGGGGGATTGGCCAAGGTACAGTAGAGAATGCCAATGAGGTATTTGCGCGGGGAAAAATAGACGTGAGAAGCCTGAGTCAAGATAAAAATTGGAAAATTCAAATGAATTAAAGAAATATGATTTACTAGGAATAGAATCAAGCATATTTGGAGTGTGCTGAACTCTTCTTTCTCTTCTTTACCCCAGTAAATATGGCACATACCAACGCGGAGGGATTGGCCAAGGTACAGTGGAGAATGCCAAGGATTGGATTGGAAAACATTTTAATTCGTCAGAAAAGGCAGAATGCAGACGATCCGTGCTAGGTGGCTATCAGTCCACGGCTGACAGCGACCTGGGTAGCCCATTCAATGACCCGGGTTGGAACTCCGAAGTCTGAGCTGACCAACCCGGCCTCCCACTGCTCGCCAAGGAAGTATTTTCGCGGGGAAAAAAGGCGTTAGGCGGCGAAGTAGAATACTGAGACTAGAAAAAAAATTGAAAATTCAAATGAATTAAAGAGATGGGGATTACCAGGAATAAAATCAAGAACACTTTTTGGACATGTGTCAGAATTTCGTATACAGTTAACAAGGTAACCGATCAGCTGTTGTTGTTGTTGTTGTTAGCCTATCAAAAGATGGCACATACCAACACTGGGGGATCGGCCAAGAATCGGGTGGCTATTCACCTGAACGCAGTTAACAAAAAGGAAAAGCACGTGGGAGCGCAACACCGGTAAATTTTCCGTCATGAACAGAAAAGGGATGAGTGTTTTGATTTTAAAATTTTAAGAATAGTAATAAAGAGAGGGATTAAATAATAATGATTTAGTCAAATTGTAATATTTGATAGAAAAGAAAAGGTTGGAACACTTAGCAAGGCAGTCGGTGAGATTCTATCAGGAAATTTTGAACAGCGGTGCAAACAGATCTGTGGCTGAACCCAAATGTGGTGGCGCCAAATGATAGCAAGAGCGGGCTGCTCAAAGTAAGGCCAAGATGCTGCAAGGGCTCCTCCAGCAACCTTTTTCTCAGTGAGTTGAATCGGCGACAATACAGCCAAAAATGTTCAATAGATTCTGGCTCACGGCAAAATGCACAAAGGGGAGAGAGCGCCAAACCCGACTTGTGTAAATAGAAATTTAGAGGGGTGATGCGGCAGCGCAGCCTCGTCAGTGATACTTCAAGCTGCCGAGAGCAACAAATTTTCCTGTTCCAGTAATATTTAAGGTGTTCATAATCCGCCGATGTTAAAAGTGATGTGTCTTGCGTGCTTAAAAACGCACGTCGCCGAAATTTAGATGCTGTAATGTAGGCTGTAGCCGGGATGATTGGCAACACGGGGCCGCTGAGGGAAGCCTTTGCGAGATTATCAGCAATCTCATTTACTGTCACACTGCTGTGGCCGGGAACCCATACTAAATGAACAATGCTCAAATGCGGAGGAAGTAGGGATAAGAAAGTTGATAAAATGGGACCGTCAGCCTGTGCAGCGAGGGACGAACACAAAGATAAAGAATCAGTAATTACTGCAACTGCTGTAATAGAGGGGTCTAGCTTGCGTAGAGCAAGTACAACTGCTAGAAGCTCTGCTTGAAAAATAGGGGTGAAACCTGGAAGGCGCAGAGAAAAGGACCAGTCTAAATGCGAGCAAAATATTCCCACACCTGCTTTTTCATTGCATTGCGATGCATCAGTGGCTATTGCTATATCTGTAGGTAGGGTCCTCAGATGATCTTCTAGAAGACCATTTAGAATACTCGGTGGCAAAAGTTTTGCATTTTTTGGGAATATGTCGTCGAAAACAATGTGGATAGTGGGCCCATTCCGAAGCGCAGGAAGGATATCATAAATGTTTACACCTAAAGGCTGAAGTAATCTTTGCACAAACACTACCTGAGGGGAATTGAAACGAGACCAGGGGACAGCAAAAAAGAAGGTCGGCTGAGAACAGAAAATGCTTTGGGAACGGTGGAAATGGGATTCATAGATCCTGAGGTAAGTTTGCACAGTTAAAAATTGAAGTCGTGATAAGAGAGACGGAATGCGGGCTTCAAGGTACAGCACATTGATAGCCACAAATTTTGGAAGGCCGAGGCACATGCGAAGTGCTTCCCTCTTTAAGAGGACGAGAGGGCGAAGTTTATATGTAGCCGAGCCTGAAAACAACACTGATCTAAATTCTAAAATTGGCCTGACATACATTATGTAGATCATTAATAGCGCATCTCTGCGCATGCCGTACCGGTGATGACATAATCTCCGTAACATGCCCACGGCACGAGCCCCTTTCGCCGCGACATGGTCAATGGGAGGTCGCCAGGTGAGTTTGTTGTCATAAATGACCCCTAGGTATTTTAGGGATTGAACCTAAGGTATTATTTTTAACTGGCAAGTGAGAGAGACCACTACAGTAGTGAATAGAGGGAAAACAAGAGTAGCGCACTTGCCAACATTTAACTTCAGGTGTAATGCGCTCAACCAGTGCTCAAGTGTATTCAAATATGACTGCAACAGACCCTACAGAGAATGTATATCCGGCGCAGCAGCAAAAAACGCAATGTCGTCCGCATAGACGTAAGTGCGTACATGGCGGTGGAGAGGAATTGAGCTTAACAGAATATTAAAGAGCACAGGAGAAAGAACAGCTCCTTGCGGTACACCTCGCGTTTGCCTATACCTCTCTGAATGAACACCATTATGGACGCAAAAGAATTCCCTGTTTTGAAGAAATGCAGATATCCATGCAACGATATAATCTGGAAATTGAAGAGACTGTAGCCTATGTATCAGGATGGAGTGTTCTACACTGTCGTAAGCTTTGGCGACATCTAACGTAACCAAAGCCGCGACCAGGCGTTGACGACGAGCAAGGAGAATTCTGCTCTCAAGATCAGCATGTACATTCCATATCGAACACCGTGGCCGGAAACCGAGTTGGCACGGGCTGAGTATACTTTTGCGGTCCACAATGGCTGACACCCGAAATAGTAACAACCTTTCTATCAACTTTACCACGTTTGATGTCAAAGAAATTGGCCTAATATTATCCAATTCATAGCCTCCACCCTGATTTTTAAGTAAAGGGATCACCTTGGACAGCTTCCACTCAGAAGGTATCCAAGCGTGTTTGAGAGAGTAGTTTATTAGGTGCAATAAGGAGTCGGGAGACTCTTCAAATAGAATCTTGAGCATCTTTGTGGTAACACCATCTGGGCCAGGAGCAGCAGCTGGCAATCTCTGGACAACTTGTGAAAGCTCTGATAGATTGACTTGTGAGGCATTATCATTTGGTACGACTGGTGCAAACAACAATGGTCGCATAGGTAGCAAAGACGAGAACCGCTTTTGCAGGCATGTGGCTATTAATTCAACCGCCTGGATAGCTTCTACAGGTGACATAACTAATGATTGAAAATTATGAGAGGACATGAGCTGTTTCCTAGACCGTAGAAAACCGAATAGTGCACGTCGGTTGCCCGCCTTTGAAAGATAATCGATCAGCTGGATTTGTTGCTTCTCTTCTTCATTCTCATCCCATGCCAGACACCACGCTGCTCGTGCTAGTTGTCAGTATTCCTGATCCTTCAGAAGCGATGTTGAATGTCTGTTTTTTTTTTCCTGCCATCAGTCATCACTCTTCTCAGTAAGATACCATGCTACATAGCGGCAAAAAGACAAGATAAGATGAAGTGTGGCGTCGAATACGGCGGGGTTAGGTGCTATAGAAGTTTCTTCGTTGATTTGGCATTATAGTCTCAATCGCTCATAATAAACAAGGTTATTGTTTCAAAAACTCATGGCCCGCTTATTGCCACTTCAAGTAAGTTTCATTTATATTACATTGTCATTACAACCACTGAGACAGAAAAGCTTTCACGATCATTATCATGATAATTGCAGTCAGGCACACTGAGTAAATCCTGACATCGGATTCCTATCGTCACGGAGTGGGTTCCAAGAGAAGGCAAGCGTAGCAGGGGGCAGCAGAAGGTTAGGTGGGCGGATGAGATTGAGAAGTTTGCAGGCATAGGGTGGGCGCAGCTGTCAAAGGACAGGTTTAATTGGAGAGACATGGGAAAGGCATTTGCTCTGCAATGGGTGTAGTCAGGATGATGACGATGATGATTATCCGAAAAGACGCTCAGTTTTCGCAGCAGGCATTTAAGGAAACGGACCGTTTGTTTGGGACCATTGTCCTGCGCTTTAGGAGTTTTTATTTTGTTTTCTTCTGCTTTTTGTTGCGTTTGTTAGTTCCCGCACCCTGTGCAGCGCAGTTCCATTAGATCGCCTTTCTTTACTACCCGCACACAACGCTGTGAGAGATGTGAGCCCGGCAGTTTTCTTGGAGGCAGTCGGTCCGTGCGACGCGTGTGAAGCCAGCTGGGGATGTGGTCGGCGAGAGTGTCTCCGGCCGGGATCAGGTAGAGCTAGTGCGATGACGGCGACCCCTAAGAGACGCATCTTAAGTTCACGGGCATCTGCGGCACCACATCGACCCCGCAGCGGACATCTGCAGACCGGAGGCGCTGCTAGCGTCTCTACCTTGCACTCTGCAGGTAAGCCACCACTTCCTGAAGTTCTGTCGAACTCTTTTTTTTTTTGTCCGTGTAGCTCGATCTCTGTATCTCGTCTTGTTCTTTTGTATTGATTTGCTCAGTCACGTAACGTTGCGTACGTTGATGCGTCTTTTTTTCGGTCCCTATTCCTGTATTAGCCGTGTGTAAGTTTCACCATACCCCTTCCTTTGTTTTGTGAGCAAATTCGTAATTCTTCACTCATGTACGCTTCAGTGCTTTTCTTGGTAATCGCGTTGTTACAGTTCAGATCTGTGCGCGATAGTGCTTTGCTGCAACTTGGTTCAGAGTAAAGTGTTTTGTTTTCCAGTCGTCCGTGTATACGCACCATGCCTTCGGTCAGCGGCTAATCAGGCGTGGCCCATTTAACCGGTCAGTAGTCTGAATGTTCTTCTACCGCAGGTACGCTGGAGTACTTTGTTTCTTTGCCCCCTCCAAACATATGGAGCGGGCATCGGTTGGTAGTTCGAGAGTGCCTCCTACTTATCTGGATGTCTATTCAGCCAGAAAGCGTTCTAAGAGCAATTTTAACGCGATTGCATTAAAGGTCCCGTTCAGCAGAAAACCAGTGGTCGTGGTTGGCTTCGGCAACGTGCCGATAAACTCTGGACTGTTCGAGAGGGCCATGACGTCACAACCACATGACCTCGCGCTAGTAATTCAAACACACCACAACGATCGCATAGTACATTAGTGATGGCGTCATTACAAAATTCCTCTTATGTTAGAGGGTCGTGACGTCATTCCACAACCATTACTTAGTGCCTCTGAAGGAAGACTAGCAACTGCTCTGAAAATAAAATGGTCGAACCGAAGTCGAACCACTCGTCCTTTGGTCGCGAGCCCGGCGCGCTATCCATCGACCACTAAGAAAGATGCGGCCACTCTTGGTTAAAAAAAGGCCCACTGTGTGTTGTGGTAAATAAAAAAAACACAAAATAAAGTAAAAATGAAATAAAATAAATAGCAGTGTCCGTGTCGGCGAAATGATATGCAAAGCAGACCACGGGCCACTGAAAGGACCCAATAACAATATCGCGTCATAACCTTCAGGTGGAGCTTAAATGTCCTCCAAAGTTTTAAAGCGAGAGCGCTAGTATGCCCATGTTGGAAAAAATTCTTCATCGTCAGCGTCGGCGGCGTCGACCGTTTGAAGCCTCGTGGCCGCATCGGCCGCAGCAACAACCTGCTTACCGAATTGTGAGCAAACACCGTGACATGTGGTAGTTAAATTAATGGTTGCTCCCGAGATATTGCACGGGAAGAGCAACCTGAGTCTCACAATCCCCACCGATGGCGGTACGTGTCATTGCATGGCAGTGGAGCACATCTTAACCGCTGCATCACTGCGCCATGAGATGCATGAGCCCTCCCTGCGGTCCATGAATGTAAAGCCAATTACCCGTTCCGCATATATGGGCATTAACCCATTAATGCTGTGTGTTCCTTCAAGTTTTTCTGCGCTTTTTGCGGCCCCGACTCAGTTCACAGTTCATTTTAGCAGCCGCGGGATAAAGTGCTAGGCTGGCCTGGCGCTTGTCAGTGATCGGGCGCAGCATGACCGTAGTCCTTCTGCAGTTTCTTGTGGCCAATCTTGGCTACTGCGAACTTCAGAGAGCTGTGCTTAAAAGACCCAAGCGGCTCGACATCGCCGAAATGGACACCGTGAAAAGCAGCTTGTGCCTAGTGCGACTCAGTAAAATCCGCACATGTCGGCTATCTCTGAATATAACTCGAGCGTTGAAATTGTTAATTGTAGAATGAAGGTGAGGGAAGCCTGACGAAATGTAGGCGAGTTCACGGGATGACAAGAAAATTTTACAAAATTAGAGTGAAGGTGACGGGAGACCAAGAATTCAAAGTTGAGAGAAAAGAAAAATGAGAGTATATAATTACCCATCTCAGGACCCAACCGAATGAATTGGAGAGCACTGCGCTTCGATTGCCGGCTAATAAAAAAATTCGTAGCTAATTTCACCCCACTTGACGCGCAAACTGCAGTGAAGATGTGCTAATAATTTATTATACTATAGGTCGCACATAAAATCGTGTGTCCAACTTTAAGAAAAAAACTTGATGGTAGCAGTGTTAAAAGGCACCGTCAGCGGGACATCAAAAAGCCTAGCCATCAGTCGTTATTGAGTCGTCGTCCTGTTCTGTTACCGTTTCTTCCGAAAAACGAAACAATGAGGCGTCGCCGGCCATTGCATTCGTTGACAGAGTAGGCTCACTGCCTGCGTACGCAGAAGGCATGTTAGTCCTAGACGGAACACCGTCCATTTCGCTGGTTTCGAGCCGAGCAGACTTGGAGGGCGCGGGTCTCAAAGCCGGCTGGCTCTTAACACTTCCTAAAGGAGGCGGCGCCGTACCATTGCCTTTGTGCGAGACATCTTTCCGTCGAGCAACACTGTTGACGTTACCCTCGGGTACAAAGGGCCAGTCCAAGCTCACCAGGAGCCACAGCGTTGTGCAGAGGATAGCGAAGCCCGCCAGCGGCAGCATGGTCACATGCAGCCAAGACGGACGCGGTCTTTCGGACAAGTGGCGCTTGAGGCTTAGCAGCCGGTTCAGGAAGGAATCCTTTACCGTTTCACCCGACTCGAGTCCCGGCAGACGGATGTCGACCAGTGACTGCTGAGGGCGATGCCACACAAGGTCGGGTTTCGCTTTCTTGGGTCCCCAGTTCGAGGCAAGCCGAGAGAAGATCCTTGAGCCGGACATCGCTGCTGTCCTCAGTCTTCTTCTTTGTTCTCTGCAACACCACGTGCCCAAATAACAAAGACGATGCTGGTGATGATGGTGGAGGACCTTGTTAGTAGAATCTGATGTCTTTACGGCATCATAATCAACGAACGGCAGTCCAGGCGTTGCCCCGCAGGATATCCGTCTTAGCCAGCCTGTAGCGGCAGCGAAACATTCGACCACTCGACGTTAGCAGAGCCTTTGATGCTGCGAATTTATTTATTTATTTCGCATACCCTCAGTCGCCGAAGCATTGTAGAGGGGAGTGGGTTACAAAAAGCAAAACCAGAACATAAAAGCGGCAGGTATATAGTACAAAATACAAAATAAATCATATAGCATGAAAGGTTAAAAGAAAGAAAACGAATATATTTGCACTAGAAAAGTAGATAGAAAAGCGAAACAAGACAAGACTAACAATAACAAGAAAACGGCAAAAGGAAAAAAAATGGCATGAAACTCCCTGAAGCCTGGTTTGGGAACAAAAGTTGCCGCTAGGGTCGCCACCGCCGATCGGGGAGCCGCGAGGGGTTGACCGCGCCGGTGGCGTATGGTGCGGCTGCACGAGTAAAACTTGCTTCCACGCCCATGATACCATTTTGTCTTTTGAATATTTGAGACGAAATTGAAAGAGGACCCTGCCTCTGTTACAGCTTTATTATTCTAGCGCGTTTTAAGTGTACATACAGGAACAGCTAAGCTGGCAGTGTCATGGCTGCCTCCTTACATGTGATCGTCGCCTTGTTGCCTGAAGAGTTCTGTCATGCTTTATACTGGTTTAACATGCAGTGGGATCTTTAATCTAAATATGCATGTGATATCAACGCTGTGTGCAACATGGCAAAGCCCGCGTCAGCAGACGACACTCCTTGGATTGGTTCGCCTGTGTCACCCTCCTGGCTTCAGTGAACTCCTTAGAATTAACAGAACGCTGTATGATAATTGCATGCGGTGAGTACTATTCGGCTAAGCATTTCAATCGAGAGGTTATTAAGTGGATAAGTGTGTGTGACTCTAGCCGGCGAACGCATCAAAACGTCACGCTGGCTGTTTTTATGCTCAGCAACACGGCCTTCACCTTTCGGAAGCGCAGTGCATTCGATTTCGCTCGTGATACTTGCGCAGCAGAGTGTACTCTCACTGTTTGATCTTTAGAGCTTATCAATGGTGCATTTTGGCGGTAACATTGCAGTTTCGCCCACAGGTGTCGCTATATTCAAAGATACAATGCTACAGTACGCTGCCGCTAACTGTCCAGATCCCGACCAAATAACGCCGTTCTGAATTGGGACATGCTTAGGGATGCGGTTTATAGTTTATGGGGGTTTAACGTCCCAAAGCAACTCAGGCTATGAGGGATGCCGTAGTGAAGGGCTCCGGAAATTTCGACCACCTGGGGTTCTTTAACGTGCATTGACATCGCACAGTACACGGGACTCTAGAATTTCGCCTCCACTGAAATTCGACAGCCGCGGCCGGGATCGAACCCGCGTCTTTCGGGCCAGCAGCCGAGCGCCATAACCACTGAGCCACCGCGGCAGCTGCTTAGGGATGCACTAAGGAAATCCATCGCTGCCTTGTTTATCAGAGTATTGTAACTGACTTCCGCAACTTTCCCGTCGCCATCTTCTTTGATGCAGATGCGAAATCAACAAGAAGTGTCAACATAGCAGCGGTTAGTGGCGCGACTCTATGCCTCCCCCCGCCCCTCCACTCTAGTTTGGTATTTCGCACGCATGGTCAATTACGGTATTTAGTGAGTTTCCTTTTACGATAAGGCTCGCATATCACTTTCTAACGCCCAATATAAAGTGAGATATAGCTCTTTTCTTCTTTCTTAGTATATTTTGCTGTATTTATCACAAAGGACTCCTTTCCAATTTGGGAATAGTAATATTTTTTGTTTTAAAGTCCAGATGTATCTCTTCTGGTTGGGCTCATTTGCTATGTGAGCGCTACTTACATCTTTATAAGTTATTTTAATATAGTTGTATATTATTTTTGGTTTTATTTCTCTTTACTTCGTACCTCAAATCTGTCAATGTTCTTCACAGTGGCACGATAATGCGTGAGCCTGCGTTGTTCCACCAACCTATTTTTTCTTGACAATAAGAAATCCCACTGCAGTCCTGTACTTCGCGGCCTCTTGCTGCAGTTCTTTTCTTGTACTAAAAATCTGCATTCCACTGCAATAAACACACGAGATGAAACTGAGAAGAAATAAAATGAATCATGTAAAACTCAGCCCGGCTACAATGAATCTCTTCGATCATGTCAGTTTTCCAGCAATTTGAGAGCAAAACGAGACTGCGGCTTAGGACCGCTGCGGCTTAGGACCGCTGCGGCAGCCGCAAAAAATTCCGTTCTCAGGACGTCGCTCTGATGCGCTCAAAGACAATGGGATGCTCTGCCGAGCGTGCCAAAATGTCACGTCTAGCAGGAGCGTATAATGAGGCACGGCTCCCACTGCCCTAGCAATCCTGCTGAGCCGCCATTCCCTTCTGGTTCGTGCGTAGGCCCAAATCCGTAAACCCGGCACAGATAGCGACACGTATACTGAGCGCGAAACAAGGCCACTGCTCAGATGCCGGCTCAGCCCGCTCGCTCGTTTCATAGGGTTTGCAGCAAACGAGCTGGTCAAAGAAGGAAAGGAGAAAGAAAGAAGCGCGCGAAAATGGAGGCACCTCTGCGCACTGAACGGCCTGAATGCCTAAAATTTCGCCTGCTCGCATGACAAGAAGGAAGGGAGATATTTTCGTAACGTTTTAGAATAAATACTGCTTGAAAGTGGCGGCCATAACTCGCTCCATGCCAGTTTTTCCCGTTTTACGCGCGGTGGCGCGTGCTTAGGGCGCTCGTCTACTGAGCCGGAGTACCCGGGCTCGAACCCGACCGCGGCGGCTGCGTTTCGATGGAGGCGAAACGCAAAAGGCGCCCGTGTGCTGTGCGATGTCAGTGCACGTTAAAGATACCCGGGTGGTCGAAATTATTCCTGAGAACTCCACTAAGGCACCTCTTTCTTCCTTTTCTCTTTCACTCTCCATTATCCCTTCCCTTACGGCGCGGTTCGGGTGTCCGCCGATATGTGAGACAGTGCGTCATTTCCTTTCCTCAAAACCAATTTTCTCTTAAAAAGGCCGGAAAAATGAAATTCAGATAAAGAGAGGGTTAATAAAAATAATAATAATTGGTTTTTTGGGAAAGGAAAATGGCGCAGTGTCTGTCTCGCATATCGGCGGACACCTGAACCGTTCCTAAGGGAAGGGATAAAGGAGAGAGTGGAAGAAGAGAGGAAGAAAGAGGTACCATAGTGGAAGGCTCCGGAATAATTTCGACCACCTGGAGATCTTTAACGTGCACTGGCATCGCACAGCACACGGGCGCCTTAGCGTTAACGTAGCCGCCGCGGTTCGATGGAGGCAAAACGCTAAGGCGCACGTGTGCTGTGCGATGTCAGTGCACGTTAAAGTGCACATAAAGAGAGGAGTGAGTGAGTGAGTAAAAACTTTATTGAAAGAAAGCGTAGATTCGTGGTCAGTAAGTGAGGTCCAGACCATGTAGGTGTCGTACCGCACAGGCCCATTCGACAGCCTTGACTTGAGTGCCTCGGTCGTCGCTGACCTTTACTGAAAGCCACGCGTCAGGTGAGGGAGCAGCCATGAGATCGGGGGGTGGGGGATGTGCTTTACAGTCCCAGATTATGTGGTCTAAAGTAGCTTTTGCACCGCAGAAGCGGCAGTTATGGCTGGAGGTTGTAATAAATATGTGCGAGTATACATTTTGGTTGGGGAAAGAGTCGGTTTGGAGTCTTCTCCACGCCACCTGCTGCTCCCTTGACAGGGAGGGGTGCGGCGGCGGGAACTGCCTACGTGCGAGTCTAAAATGGGTGGTGTGGTCATGATAGGAGGTTAGCGCTTCACCGGTTGCCTCCGGGTCCGGACCGTCTACTGCTCGGCCGGCTTTAATCGAGCTTGTGCGTTGGCGGCCTCGTTTCCGGGGTTTCCGGCGTGCGCCGGGACCCATACCAGGCCAATGTCTCGGAGGGGGGATGTGTCTAACATTTTCCAGAATATTTCTGGCCGTGAGTGAGATGCAGCCTTTGGCAAAGTTCGCAATGGCATATTTGGAATCGCTAACGATGGTTGTAGCGTCCGTAAAGGCGATAGCAGCTGCAATTGCAGCTTCTTCCGCGGTTTCCGCGTTCTTGGTAAATACTGCAGCGGCCATGAGTGGAGTGGCCGGGTCCGGGTCCTGAGGATGAGATACCCCACAGATGGCGAATCTGTGGGGGCTGTCTTGGTAGTTGGCTGCATCGACGTAGATGACGTCTGGAAGACTCTGCAAGCGTCGATGCAGAGCTCTGGCTCTTGCTTCCCTCCGACCCTGTTGGGTTTGCGGGTTCATGTTCTTAGGTAGAGGTAATATTTTTATCTTTTTTCGGATATGGCTAGGAACGGGGCCTGGATGGTCCGCCATAGGCTCCCCTTCTATGCCAAGTCTGTCCAGGATGATTCTGCCCGCTGCAGTGCTGGAGAGTCGAGCCGTCTGTGTTGTTAGGTGGGCTTCCTTAAGTTCAGAAAAGGTATTGTGTACTCCCAGGGCGAGGAGTTTCTCGTTGGCTGTGAATTTAGGAAGGCCCAACGCCGTTTTGTATGCATGCCGTATTACGGTATCGATCTTTTGTTCTTCTCCTTTCTTGAGATGGAAATATGGGAAGGCATATGTAATTTTGCTGATGACGAATGCTTGAAGGAGTTTGTATAGGTCGTGCTCCTTCATGCCTCGTCTCTTGTTGGCGATGCGCCTGATCATGCGCGCCACCCGGTGTACTGAGCTTTCGAGTCTCCCCAGTGCTACAGTGTTGCGGGAGGTGTTGGAGATGTAACGTCCTAAGACCCGTATGTTCTCCACTTCATCTATGTTTTTGCCTTGGATCGTAATGTTGATGGGGATCCTGTCTTCAGGCTTCTTGCTCCGCCGTACGATTAAGAGTTCTGATTTTGGTTGGGAACACTCGAGGCCGGCTCTCCTTGCCTCCAACTCAACCATTTCAGCCGCTGCTTGGAGAGCTTCTTCAATTTGTCCATCGGAGCCGCGGTTCGTCCAGATAGTTATGTCGTCTGCGTACAGAGCGTGATGGATGTTTCGAATTGCGTTGAGCCTGTCTGGAAGCTTGATTAAAGCCAGATTAAAGAGGAAGGGCGACAAGACTGCTCCTTGTGGTGTCCCTCTGTTACCGAGCCTGATTGGGGTGGATTTCAGTGGTCCAACGGTGATCTCCACCGTTCTGTTTTCTAGGAAGGCTTTAACATAATTGTACGCCCGTTCGCCTGGGTTGAGGTCGGCTAGGTGTTTCAGAATGGTATTGTGTGACACGTTGTCGAATGCCTTTTTGAAATCGAGGCTCAATATTGCTCTTGTGTTCTTAATGGAGGGGTCGAGTATGTCACGTGATAGCTGGAGCATGACGTCTTGGGTGGAGAGTCCTCTTCTGAAGCCCACCATGGAGTGTGGCATGAGGTTGTGGTCTTCGGTGTAGTCCCGTAGTCTGTTCAGAACCACGTGCTCCATGAGTTTCCCGAGACAGGATGTGAGGGAAATGGGTCTTAGGTTGTCCACGTTGAGTTTCTTGTTGGGTTTTGGAATAACTGTCACTCGGGCATGTTTCCAGCTGCTGGGAATGATTCCTGTCTCCCAGCATACGTTGAAGTAATCTGTGACTGTAGTGACAGATTTCAGGTCCAGGTTACGGAGGACCTTATTCGTAATCAGATCTGGTCCTGCCGCTGAGGTTGTTCTAAGCTGGCCCAGCGCTGCCCAGACTTCTGCATCACTGAACGGCTCGTCCAGCTGCGGATTTGGTTGTCCCGAATACTGTGGGCTCGTTTCTCCGTCGTATGCGGTATTTAGGTATTTGTCCCTGAGGAGGTCCAAGAAGTAGTGTACGCCCCCGGGGTGTTGATGGATGACTTTAGCGAGCTGTCCTTGCGCAGCCGACTTGGACTGTGTGGGGTCGAGAAGGTGGCGGAGCAGGTGCCACGCCCTCTTACTACCCAGTTGTCCGTTTAGGCTGTCACAGGTTTGATACCATTGTTGCCGGGTAAGTTCTATCGCATATTGTTCAATTTCTCTTTCGAGTTGGGCGATTCGACTCCGTAGCCTTTTGTTGAGTCGCTGTCTCTTCCAATTCTTCGTAAGACTATTTTTTGCCTCCCACATGTGTGCCAATCTTGAATCGAGGTTAGGTTGTGCGGCGTCTGTTGTTATTTCGCTTGTGTGCGACTCTACATCCTTACATATTGATTTAACCCAATCTTGAATGTCTTCGATTACAGTCAGGGCCGTTTGATCCCGTGCTTTCCGAAATTTTTCCCAGTCTGTAAATTTCGTTACCTTCCAGCCCTTCTTCCGAATCTCGGTGCGAAGGGTAATAGCCAGGATGTAGTGGTCGCTGTTTAGATCCGTGCCTGTGTTTCGCCAGGCGGGGTTCTGCACATTCCTGGCTAGCGTGAGGTCCGGGGTGGTGTCTCGGCTAACGCTGTTGCCAGTTCTGGTCGCCGCGCTAGGATCGTTTAGTAGCGAGAGTCCTAATCCTTGGATTTTGTTCCAGAGGATGCTGCCTTTCTTGCTTGACTTCTGGTATCCCCACTCTACGTGTGGCGCGTTGAAGTCGCCCGTAATCACTAGCTGCCCATTCTTGGCTAATTTCGTGGTGGACTCTTGTAATGCCGGGATTTCTCTGGATTGATCTTTTGGGGAGCTGTATAGGTTAAGAACGTATAGGCTCCCCTGCCTCTTTCTGGCGGGAATAATTTCGGTGAGCGTGTAGTCTGCTTGAGAATCGTCGAATTCATGTTGAATGGCCGTGAGTTGGTTACCCACTAGCGTGGCTGTCATTGCTGCTTTGTGTGGTATGTTTTTTTGTGATATGGTTTTGTATCCTGGGAAACTAACGGGTCCCATCGGTTCTGGGATCGTAATAATGTCCGGTTTGACTTCTAAGTTTTGAATATAAAGCTGCAGATTGGATTTTTTGCCTCAAAAACCTCTACAGTTCCATTGCCAGATGATGATATCTTGATTACGAGCTGCCATGTTGGGGCACTGTCAGCTGCGTAACGGCGCTCGCAATTGCGCCCACTTGGGCTTGTAATGCCTTGATGACGTCCATCATTTCTTCTCTGGTCTGTTGTAGGTTCTTGGCGATATCTGTGCATGTCGCGTCTAGCCTATCTGCTCCGGCTTCCAGTTTGTTGACCCTCTCATTCTGCTGGAGAGCTAGCTTGGCTTTAACAGCGAAAGTTGAGGTCGGTTGGGACGCCGCGTCTGTTTCAATTCGCTTCTTGGGATTCTGGGCCTCTTGCTGGTCTTTTGGGGCCTGTCTTTTTTGAGCCTTCGGTTGTTCTATGTCTATACCCGCACCTTCGGAAGGAGGGAGGGATTGAGACCTGTCATTAGCGGTTGTCGTGCTTTCAATGTGGCGTTTTGCTTGCGTGTGGCTCGCGAGTTTACTGCCTAGCTCACTGATCTGGGACTGCATGCGTTCTATTAAAATGGCTTGCTCCCTCACCTGATTGCGAAGTGCCTGCTTCTCCGGATCTTCCTGCCACTTGAGAGCCTTTTCTTCTGGCTTTGTCCAGGGGTCCTTGGGGTCCCGCTTCCGGCTGGACGATGGTAGGTCCTGTCGAAGGTCTTGCGACTGGCTGCGTCGTGTAGCAGACTTGCTTCTACTTCGTGGCAGAGGCGGGAAGGACTCCTCCCTCTCGTCGCCTAGGGTCAGCGTCTCTTTTTGTCGGGTTCTGTCCCTCGATTGGCGTCCGAAGGTGTCGCTCTGCCCGGCGTTTTGGTCGGCGTTCCTGGCCAGGTCGGGATTCTGGGTGGATTCCTGCTTGACGAATTTGAACTTGCAGCTGGTGCTCCCGGTTCTGTGCGCCCCAATGCAGAAGAAGCAAACGGGGACGCAGGTTGGTGGTTGTCCCTCATGTGGTGGGGGGTGCTCTTCTCCGCACCTGACGCAGCGGGTTCGTTTTGGTTGTGGGCAGACGTCTTGTCGGTGCCCTGTCTTGCGGCAGTTGAAGCAGGCCTCTACTCGGTTGAGAAAGAGGACCACTTTATGTCTTGTGCCGGGGTATCGGAGTAGTCGGGGGAGCTCCGTTCCAGCTACCGTAATGATTATATGATTTGTTCTCCCATACCGTCTTGCCGATAGGATAGTCCAGTCGGGGTTGTAGGTGTTGTAGTTATGAACAAGCTGCGCGTCCGTTTCGCCACAATACTCGTTGTGGATGAGGCCTTTTACCGAGAGATCCGGGGAAGGCGCGTAAGCTTTGATGGGGTACTGCTTTTCCCCCATGACGAACGCTTGCAGGTTGAGGTAAGCGTTCGAACGTTTCTCGTTGGGCGTGCTTATCGTGAAGGTGTGGTTTACTGGGTGTTTCTGAAGAATATCTTCGGTAATGGTGTTGTCGTCGGTAATCTTGGCGGCTTGACGAAACGCTTCGAGCAGTAGCGCTCCGCCATGGGTGGGAAGGTCAAGGGGAGACTGCGGTCTGATTACAATTTTGTAATGCTCTGCCAGTAGCCTCGGGATCGGGGGTCTTCTTCTTCTATGGGGAGGCCTAGGCTTCCTATGGGTAGAGTCAAGGGGCTTGCCTTTCTTCGCGTAGCCTTGGGCGCCGGTAATGACGGCGGCCTCGTCCCCAACGCCGGGCGTCCCGATGGCGGCTCGGCCCGGCGCCGAGCGTCCGTCTTCTTTGTCGACGCCGCGCCGGCGGAATCGTTGCTGGTTCTTGAGTGCCATGGAGGTCCATGTTCCATCGTTCAAATCATGTTCTGTGATCGGTTCACCCTCGACGTTGACTTCCATGTTGCAGGCGTGTCAGCTCCCTCCGGGGAGCCGAGGTCGTCGGGAGTGGTTACCGCCAGGCGGCCGTACTCGTGCTAGGCCTATTAGGCCTAGCGGCGGAAAAAACGTGGTCGACGCAAAATGCGCCGAAAAATAGGCACACGACCACTTGCACGCAAACACCGGTCGTCCTCGTGATCCGGACGAGGTCCTGAAGGCGTTAGTAAAGGTTTCAGCAGCCGGTCGAGGGCTATTCCGCGGGTGGTAGCCGTAATCCTCGGAGCTCATGCGAAACGCGTCCGCACGCTCTCGAAACGCGGCCGGGACTCATAAAGAGAGTAAAAACTTTATTTCGACACAGCATTAAGCGTTCGAAACTTCCTGTGCCAGGGCCACCAAAGTCAGCTGGTCAGTGAGGTGGCCTGAGGTTATCCAGGCCCGTCACGCAGGGAGAAAGGAGTATAGGAAAAATAAAAAAAAACAGAAAAAGTTCCAGGAAAAATCTTTAATAAAATTAAAGTATTTGGGAGCAGATGGGCCACTGTCTCTAAAATTTGCTTTAAATAATGCAACCTACAGATCTCAAAGGACCTATAAAGAGCGCGAAATGCAATTTCACAAATTAAAAAATATTCTCAGTTCGGCTACAACAATTACAATACTGGTAACTTGGCTATTTCGTTTATATTGTAGGGGTGTGTTTATTCGGTGAACCCAGATGATTCCAGCCGCTCAGGGGAGACTCGCAGCGAAGCGTCAGGCGTGGCGAAAGAGCAAGGCAGCGAGCAGCTTCTTCGTCCTTGAGAGCGGCAGCACGCGACGCATGTCAGTGGTTATATCGATGAAGATTACCACACTACAGTTTCCCCCCCGGGCAGAGAAGGAGCCATCCTGGCGACTCATGGTGCCGAAAGGACAGACGGATCGTAGTAGGGCTTGATTCGGTCCACATGAACTATTTCGCGTCCACGGCGACGCAAGTCCGCAGATGGCGTAACGGGCTCAACTACGTAGTTCACAGGAGATGTTTTTTGAAGCACTCGGTATGGACCGTGATACCGAGCAAGAAGCTTCTTTGACAGGCCGGCGGTTGTGGCAGGAACCCAGAGCCACACCAGGGAGTTGGGCGCATATGAAGGCGCCTCACCAGTGTCACGATGGTGTTTTTGTTGCCATTGATTTTCCTTTGTGAGCGAACGAGCGAGCTGACGGCATTCTTCTGCATACTGGGCGGCGTCCGAGAGTGGCGGCGATTCAGAAACATCAGGGCGGTAGGGAAAAAGCGCGTCCATTGTGCAGGGTGGCTCGCGCCCGTAAAGAAGAAAAAAGGGAGAGAATCCAGTGGTGGTCTGTATCGCAGTGTTGTACGCGTAGGTTACGAAGGGAAGAACGTGGTCCCAGTTGGAATGAGCGTCGTTGACGTACATGGCCAGCATGTCACTCAGAGTACGGTTGAAGCGTTCTGTCAGGCCATTCGTCTGAGGGTGGTAAGAAGTAGCGGTGCGATGAATGATGCGACATTCTTTCAGTAGGGCCTCGAGAGCGTCGCACAAGAAAACGCGTCCGCGGTCACTGAGCAGTTCCTTCGGAGTCCCGTGGCGAAGAATCAAGTTGTTGAGAATGAACAAAGCAACGTCTCTTGCAGAGGCAGAGGGTAACGGTGATGTTTCAGTGTAGCGAGTCAGATGGTCTACTGCCACAATAATCCACCGGTTTCCAGCAGGAGTAGTCGGAAGAGGGCCATAGAGATCTATGCCAACGCGGTCAAACGGACGAGCAGGGCAGGGTAACGGCTGCAACGAAACAGAGGACTTCTGAGGAGTTTTTCGGCGTTGACAAGATTCGCAAGCGCGCACGAAATGTCTTACGAAGCGGTACATTCCACGCCAGTAAAATCGCAGACGTAGGCGTGTGTAGGTTTTCAATACGCCACCGTGAGCACATTGTGGGTGACCATGGTACGCAGCACAAATGTCGGCGCGGAGATGACGCGGGATGACTAGAAGCCACTTCCGTCCATCAAGCAAATAATTGCGGCGATAGAGAAGACCGTCACGAATGGAGAAGTGGTGTGCTTGGCGGACGAGCGCTTTGGAGGAATGACCGGGAGTAGGACTTGAGAGAAAATTCAAAAGTGCATTGATCCAGGGGTCATTCCGCTGCTCGGTAGCCATGTCGATAGTTGTAAGAGTCGACATATCGTAGGCACAGACGTGGTCGGACGAATTATCTCTAGGCAATGGCGAGCGGGAAAGAGCATCCGCGTCCGTATGCTTCAGCCCTGATCGATAAATGACATGAATGTCAAACTCCTGGAGACGAAGAGCCCAGCGAGCAAGGCGACCGGATGGGTCTTTCAGAGAGGCAAGCCAGCACAAAGCGTGGTGATCGGTCACAACGTAAAACGGTCGACCATACACATAAGGACGAAATTTTCCGATAGCCCAAATAATGGCCAAACATTCCCTTTCTGTGACTGAATAATTAGATTCTGCCTTTGTCAATGTTCGGCTGGCGTATGCCACAACATACTCGCTGTAACCAGGCTTACGTTGGGTAAGGACGGCACCAAGCCCAATACCGCTGGCATCAGTGTGGATCTCCGTAGGCGCAGCCGGATCAAAGTGGCGTAGAATGGGCGGCGAAACCAAAAGGCGGCGTAAAGTGTCAAAGGCTTTATCGCAGGCTGGAGTCCAGGCGGAAAGGTCGGAGCTGCCGGCAAGGAGCTGGGTCAGAGGAGCGATGATAGAGGCGAAGTTCAAGATGAAACGTCGAAAGTAGGAGCAGAGGCCGATAAAGCTCCGAAGCTGCTTCAGGGAGGTTGGCTTCGGGAACTCTGCAACTGCGCGAAGTTTGGTGGGGTCGGGAAGAATGCCGTCCTTAGAAACTACGTGGCCTAAAATTGTGAGTTTTCGAGCGGCAAAGTGGCACTTCTTCAAATTCAACTGAAGCCCAGCGCCGGCGAGACACGTGAGGACATCCTTTAGGCGGAGAAGGTGAGAAGAAAAGTCGGCAGAAAAAACTACGATGTCGTCCAGATAACAAAGACAGGTCTGCCACTTGAGTCCACGAAGAACAGTGTCCATCAGGCGCTCGAAAGTAGCCGGGGCATTGCAGAGGCCAAAGGGCATAACGTTGAACTCGTATAATCCATCCGGTGTTATAAAGGCAGTTTTCGAGCGGTCATTATCAGCCATCGGTACCTGCCAGTAGCCGGAGCGCAAATCCAAAGAGGAGAAATACTCGGCTCCCTGTAAACAGTCCAAGGCGTCGTCGATTCGCGGCAAAGGATAGACATCTTTGCGCGTGATTTTGTTAAGCCTACGGTAATCGACGCAAAACCGGATGGAACCATCTTTCTTGGTGACCAAAACAACCGGAGAAGCCCATGGACTGTTAGATGGCTGTATGACGCCCCGGCGAAGCATGTCGTCCACGTTGTCAGCAATGACTTGGCGCTCAGAGGCCGACACGCGATAAGGACGCTGTCGTAAAGGTGCGTTTGTACCAGTGTCGATTGCGTGCGTAACGACAGACGTGCGACCCAGAGCAGTGTGAGGAAGGTCGAAGGCAGAAGTGAAGTTCTGTAGAAGAGCAGCGAGTTGATCGCGTTGTGCGGGTGGGAGATCTGCGTCAATAGCTTGTTGAAGAACATCGGGTGGCGTCGAAGCGGTCGCTGTATCGCAAGAGCTGAGCACATTAACGTCTAATGAAGTAGGCGTTGCAGGAAGAGTATTTACAAGCGCGGGATCAAGTTCTTCAATACGACCGAGACACTCGCCGCGTAGCAGGACGGACGGGCACGAAAATGGATTTGAGACGTACATTGCACTAAGGCCATCTTCGATCTTGAGGACCGCAAATGGAAGCAGGAGGCAGGGATGGCGTGAAGCGGCGTCGGAAGGTGTGAAGAAGACAGTCGAACTAATAACGCTTTCACAGGAGAGTGGAACGAGGGCAGCAGAAAATGGAGGAATGTCTGTGTCACTGGCGACGAGGAGTTTTGCAGGCCGGGTAGGGACGTCACACAAGACGGTATCACAAAGAGGTAAAAAGGAAACTTCCGCGCGGGCGCAGTCAATAACGGCATGATGAGTGGAAAGGAAATCGTAGCCCAGGATGATGTCGTGTGAGCAGCGAGACAGTACAATAAACTCGATGGTGTATAAGACGTCTTCGATGAGAACACGGGCCGTGCACGCCGCTGAGGGATGAATGCGCTGTGATGAGGCGGTGCGAAGCGAAAAGTCGGAAAGTGCGGTGGTCACCTTACGAAGACGACGGCAAAGAGCTTCACTGATGACTGATACGGCAGCGCCCGTGTCGACTAGAGCGAGTACTGCGACGCCGTCGACAAACACTTGAATTACGTTAGTGGGAGAACACCGAGGACTTGAAGAGTTCGAACCAAGCGCAGTTCTTGCCCCGGGAACTGCGACTGTTAGTTTCCCTCAACGGTGCCGGTAGAACGTCGGAGTGGGGACGGGGAACGGCGACGAGGGGAAGGTGATCGGCGAGCTGTGTACGTTTGATTGTCACGAGATACAAATTCGGAACTGGGCGGATTTCTCGGCGAGGGCTGGTCTGTATTGTAGGAGTAGTTCCATAGTTCAGGTCGAGAAGGTGGAAGGCGTTGGCGGCAAAGGCGTGCGACATGGCCCGGCAGCCCGCAAGAGTAGCAGATTGGTCGGTTGTCCGCGGTACGCCAAGGGTTCGTAGGGCGTTGGCGTACCCTTGGAATAGGGACATGGAATGCAGACCCAGGCAAAGGCGAAGGAAGGTTGGAAGGAGCGGCCTGGTAGGAAAGAGATGCTGATGGCATGAGCGGCCTGGCCGCAACTTGGGCGTAAGTCAGTGGTGCCGTTACTTGCGCTGGCACGGGGCTGGGCGGCAGCACAGGGCTGGGCGGGAGCATGGAGCTGGGAGGAAGAACGTCAGCGATGTGATCTTGAACGGCACGCCGTATGGTAGGGGCCAAAGACGGAGCCATGTCAGGAACAAGGCGGCCACTATCCTGTAACTGAGGGACCAGCGATAGCTGGCGGGCGACCTCTTCTCGAACGAAGGCTTTGATTTGCTGAAGTAAAGGGCTGTCCTCTGATGGGGTAGAACCGCCCAGCGCAAGTGTAGAGATGGCGTCGTCTCTAACACCGGACCGCCGGGTAGAAGCGCGCTTCTTACGAAGCACGTCGTAGCTCTGGCAAAGCTTGATCACGTCACTCACCGTGGCAGGATTTTTTACCCAGAGCATTTGGCACGCGTCGTCAGAGATGCCTTTCATGATGTTCTCGATCTTATCCGCTTCAGTCATTAGCGGATCGACACGCTTGCATAGGTCCACGATGTCCTCTATATAACTAGTGAACGACTCATCGACTTGCTGAGTGCGCTCACGCAAGCGTTGTTCTGCCCGGAGCTTGCGAACTGCAGGGCGGCCGAACACTTCTGCAAAATTCTTTTTAAATGCAGACCAAGATGGCAGGTCTGCCTCATGGTTGCGAAACCAGAGGTTCGCCACGTCAGTCAGATAAAAGATTACATTGCTTAGCTTGATAGCGTCGTCCCATCTGTTGTAGCTACTGACGCGCTCATATGCCGCCAACCAATCGTCGACGTCCTGGTCGGCTGTGCCACTGAAGAAGCACGGATCACGCTGCCGTAGAGCTCCAGAACACAGCACGGTGGTTGGGAGGGGCGACGATGTCGTGGCAGTGTCATCCGGCATGCTGGAAGCAGAGGGTAACGTGCGGCTTCTTAGTTCCAGGGTGGACGGGAACGTACCCAGCAGCACCTGCACCAATTGTAGGGGTGTGTTTATTCGGTGAACCCAGATGATTCCAGCCGCTCAGGGGAGACTCGCAGCGAAGCGTCAGGCGTGGCGAAAGAGCAAGGCAGCGAGCAGCTTCTTCGTCCTTGAGAGCGGCAGCACGCGACGCATGTCAGTGGTTATATCGATGAAGATTACCACACTACAATATATATAATCTTCGGGCCAGTTAAAACTTTGCGAAAAACGGGGTGGTTAAAATTTAGCAAAAAGAGTAGCTTTCAGTTTCTTTGGCGAAAACGCAGCAGAATTTAATACGTTATGATCGTGGGGCGTCATCCTTTTATCTGAGAATTTCGTTCTCGACAGGTTTTTTTTCTGCTTGCATAGGTTTTAACTAACCGGCTTTCGCAAACAGCTGTACACCATCATATGTCGAAATATTTTCCTTATAATGGGGACTAGTGTTGTCACATTCTTGCTGTCATTTAGTCTCTCTTGAAGAGAGCTCAATATCTATGACTTGTTTGTTTTAAAAAAACGGGTGTCAAAGGGTTTAGAAACGCTTCGGGGCTGGTGAGCTCAATCACAGCGCGGATATCATGCAAAAAATTATGCCTCGCACAGTGACTCCTGAAAAAGTTACGAGTAGAAGCTGCTTGGATAAACGCACTTGTGATGGCATCCGTCGCCTAGATCTGGCAAGTGTCGCTGCCGCGGCATTTCATGCCTCGCACTGAGTTTATTTGGCACCTTCTTAAGTGTGTTGTATCGTTTAGCGCTACGTGTTTCAGCGTGACTTCAGGCGACTCCAGATCATATTTTAAATTGTGCGCTATTACCAGCTGGGGCAGGAGAGAGCGTTGTAACTGAACGCTACGAGTAATGTTGACGGCGGCCAGTCGGAAAAGCTGTAATGAGAAAGGAACGTTGAAACGCAGTGCAGCTGGGACCTGCATTGCTGGACTGGAAAAGAGCGTATGCACAATGTTTAGCCCCCGCCGCGGTGGCTCAGTGGTTAGGGCGCTCGACTACTGATCCGGAGTTCCCGGGTTCGAACCCGACCGCGGCGGCTGCGTTTTTATGGAGGAAAAACGCTAAGGCGCCCGTGTGCTGTGCGATGTCAGTGCACGTTAAAGATCCCCAGGTGGTCGAAATTATTCCGGAGCCCTCCACTACGGCACCTCTCTCTTCCTTTCTTCTTTCACTCCCTCCTTTACCCTTCCCTTACGGCGCGGTTCAGGTGTCCAACGATATATGAGACAGATACTGCGTCATTTCCTTTCCCCCCAAAACCAATTATTATTAAACAATGTTTAGTCGCGTAAGAAGCACAGGCCAACTGCTGCGACGTTAACTTTCAAAAGCCTCCTCAGTAAACAGCCTTTAAGATTCTCTTTGCGACACTAGTGACATAAGCATCGCAAGATCTGCTATGCGATATATGTCGTCCTTGAGCACATTCTAAAGAAATGGCACGAATCCCTATTCTCAAGGCTTGTTTTCTGCCAGACCATTCAAGCTCTGACAAAGAAGCCGGAAGTTAAACGGCCATGGACATTATTTGCAAACTTTTTAACTTAAAAGCACGTTTATATAAGTTGACCGACGCCATTCTCGTTCGCTGTAGTGATTGATAAGTATTCATTTAGCGTACCTTAACTTACCAATAGCGAAAATTTTTTACTGCCTTGAGGTTTAAGCTAACTTTTAAAGATAACTAAATAGTATGACCATCAAAGAATAAATTCGTTTTTTTTGTTAACATGCTGAGTGTGACGCGCCCATTACAGCTACGTAAAGACATTGCTCATCAGCATATCAAGGTAGTAACAGAGATAGCAAACAGTTCTCGCTGCATTATATGAAGTGGTTCTCGTAGCTTGAAGCGCCACACGAGCGCTCTGTTCCTTCGTGTTCGCAGGCTATTTCTTTCAGGAAGAAAACAGTTTAGGGACATTTAGGTCTACTGCACCGTTGCTTGCGATCATACATCAATGACCATTTTCAAGGCCTGACGGAATTATTAAATATTCGCTGAAGCTCGTCTGGTGTTGTATGTTTTGTTTTTTTTCAAACGATGTTTATTGCCTCAGGGCATAAATGTTATGAAATGAGAGATGAGTAAGATGCTTAAATAAATAAAAAGGGTAGGCTGATCTAATGAAATCAAGTAGTGAGCGATGCTATAGACCCTGTTTCCGGGCAGTATGGGAATCCTGATTCCCGCTAATGCAACGCCAAGGCGCCCGTGTGCTGTGCGATGTCAGTGCACTTTAAAGATCTCCAGGTGGTCGAAATTATTCCGGAGCCCTCCACTACGGCACCTCTCTCATCCTTTCTTCTTTCACTCCCTGCTTTATCCCTTCCCTTACGGCGCGATTCAGGTGTCCAAAGATATATGAGACAGATACTGCGCCATTTCCTTTCCCCCAAAACCAATTATTATTATTATTATTATTATTATTATTATTATTATTATTATTATTATTATTATTATTATTATTATTATTATTATTATTATTATTATTATTATTATTATTTATCGATACGAAGGCTTTCGCCGTAGTCTATGACAATGGACTGACCCAATAATATGTAATGACGATCTTGTGAAAAACTAGCACAAAAAGACACTAACCACGTCTAAGACGACACGCACACAAGCGCAAACTGGCAACTGTTTTTATTGATGGAAGGTCATATCTTATATAGACCAAAGTGTTCCTTGAAAAGGTACCGAAGATTCATAATAAGTATTGACGGAGCCAAGAAGCAGAATGCATACGCCAATGAAACAAGTTGCGAGTTGGCACTTGTGTGCTTGTGTCCTCTTTCGCGTGGTCTGTGTCTTTATTGCGCTAAATCTTTTCACAAGATCGACATGCATCAACTCACCTAAAAAGAAGTTTTAATTAATACGCAATATGCTTGTTACGTATATACGCGCATGAAGTGTGCCACCAATTAATGCACTTTTTGCTTCAGCAAGTCAAAAAAAAAAACATTGTAATAGAAGCTCGAGAGCCCGCTTACAGCGCACGTACTCGTAATCTTGAGAAAATTGGGGACTTGGCCGACAAAAGGCTGTTTCAGCTAACAGCGCACACCGCATTTCACATGAAGGCAAAAAAAAAAAGCACTAGCGCTGGCCAACGGGAGCGCACCGTATGACCGTAAGCACGAGTAACGAGTTAGATAATCTGAGCAGGTCGCTGGGCTACCCAGAGGTCCGCCGGCTTCATCGCCCACGGGACGATCCTCGTCTTTTGGCGTCCTACCGAAATGCAGAGCGTTTGCCGCTTTCGGATAATGACGCAGCGGACCGTGTCTCTTCGTTAAGCTCAATAGCACGTGCTTCCATGTCACTGTCTCTCCTCCAGCCTATTTCTGGCTTCAGTGCGCAGCCGCCTTCATCAGCAGAGCCACAGAAGGGCGGAAAAGAAAAAGCGGCTCACGTAGACCGCACTACACAAGAAGCGCTGAATAAGCCTCAGATATGCTGCGGGCTCGGCGGCACGTATTTCCACTTGGGTCTTTTTCTCGACAGCTTGCTGTGCGCAGGCGGATTCTCTCACACTCGAGTGCCGTTCATTTGGCGCGTAATTCCTCCTGGCGCGCTCAGTCATGGACCATGCGATCAGGTATTGGGAGCACGCGTTAGCAGCGTGGCCGATGCAATTAGTTAGGGCTACTGCGACGTGCCAGCCGCAGGTTATAAGCGCAAGAACGCAGACCACGTGAAGGTAGGTTGCACATTTTTCTGCCGTTCTGATTAGTTAAACATTCTGGTATGCCAGCGTGAGCAAGTAGCGTCTCGAAGAGAGCCTAATAAAGAGGCTCATCTAAGTGATTATAATAGCTGAGGTTTCCCCAACCCAGGCTTTACGCAACTATTTATAGAGTGCTGTCGCAAAGCTCATGTGCTGTGCGACAGACGGGGCGAGCCAAATACATCGCAAAAAATAGAGCACAAAAATAAAAAAAAATACCCAAGACCTGTTGAACAAAACAATTTACTCTTGCGGAAACTAAATTTTGTTTATCTTCCTGAATAGCCTTTTTGCAACGAAAACTAAATGTCACGATCGAACAGTCACGGATTGACAGAACTGAAACATCAGTATTGTTTATTGTTTTGTTTGCTTATTTAGGTAATACAAAGTTCTTGCCCTTGAGGGAGGGCAAAAAGAGGAACAGGGAACATGTCCGCCTGACCAGGCCAGGGCCTAGTCATGGGGACATAAACACGCTATTGATACGCAATCCTTTCTATGGAGGTTAACTTGAAATTCATTGAAATATTGACTGTGATAACTTAGCTAGAACCGACTAGAACACATGAGGGCAATGAAAAAATAAGTTCAGCGAAGAGACCACGGTTCTATAGTCGGATACAACTTAAGTCTGCGGTGAAGCTCCGCCCACATTCAGGACCGGCGAACAGAATTCCTCCACGACAAAAAAGTAGACCATTGTTAAAACTTTTCTCGTTAACTGAACAAGAAGCTTATCACAAGACAAAATTATGAGCTCTAGAATTTCCATACGTGAATTGTTTGATGAAGCCAAACATTAAAAAGCCGATGTCGTTCACTGTTGCGATTGGCCAGCGGAGTAATACAGGACGCAGCGGACGGCGGCCCAGTGTTACGAACTGCTGTTTTTTTTTAATTGTATCCTACTATAATAACCTTTTCTTTCACATTGACATTCGTTTCTGGCTCGCTCTTAGATGTTCTTGAGTTTTCTGTGACGACAGAAATACTGTACCTTTGGCGGTGATGAAAGAGGCCATTGAGCTGATGCTGAAGAAATATAGTTACAAAAATATCCAAAGGCAACCCGTAGCAGAAGGGAAGTCAGACAGATAATTTCAATGACTGTAACTTAAAGTAACTTATCTCAAACAAAGAGGCAACCCTACAGCACCTTACGTTCAACACAGGGATAGTCAAAACTGCGACGACGCTGCTGACAGGCTTCCCAATGATAAAAAAAACTTGCACGAGGCTTTTCTTACCCTTCAGAGTACAATTCAATACCATTACCGATCTATTACGCGCAAGCACGCCTTCTTATTCATATATTCATTGATCGCGAGAAGTCCTCATGCCACTACTGGCGCAGTGGTACAGCGATTAAGCGATGCGCAATTGGCCTGGCAGGTGGCTTTTCAAACGCAGACACTATTGGGGCTTGAGTGAGAGAGAGAAAAAAAGATAAAGGGGGGAGAAGTTAATTGAATTAAATAAAAGGTGGCGAGCTCGGCCTGGGTAATGTGACCCTTGCCTGCTACTCCGCAATGAGGAAGTGGGAAAGGAAAGTTAAAGAAGAGTGAGGGTGCGAACGGAAGGTGATGATCTTATAACGCAATGAATTGCTAGGAGTGGTCTTGTGAGACCTAGGTTGCTCTTGCCAGCCCTTCTAAGGCTCATTTTTGCTCTCACTTTTGCACATATAGCTCAGGAGGCTTTCTACCTGTCAAATAGTGAACTGATGCGCAGTGCCACGGTGGGCAGGTGGCAATTGCAATGAATTAATTTGAATTGATTTTTTTGCCGCCGGCAATTGTGGGCAAGGTTGCCTACAACTCGGCGGACAACCGTGTCAGGAAGGCCGCCTGCTTTTTTGTCACACTGACGGATAGACGCCGGCTTTTTTCGTGAACTGTACCTCTGATTTTCTCGCATTAAAGCCTGCCAAGTTAACGACGTTTAATCAATGACACCTTTATGCTCTCTTCGTGGAACCGTATCTTTCGCTACTCCAGTGATGCTAAACACATTTGATCCATTTTGCACTAACGGGGCCTACTGTTTTCCACCAACGTGTCGTTTCCATTTCTTTCCGGAATTTTTTTTATAGCATTTCATTTATCTGCAGATAAAGCAGTCTACATTATTTTCCTTGTTTCATGGCGTCAGTAGCATTTTTTTTTCCACGCCCCACCTTTCTCTACAAGAAAATATGTAATTCAAGACTCGCTCATCTGACAGTCACAGTTTACATAACCCGAAAGAAAAAAAGATATCGGACGAAAGGGCTGCAGTAAAGAAATAATTCCTCTGAGCCCTGGGAAATAAGACAGCTGAAAGCGCGTATAGGGCAGGGAATGTCCTGGGGGCTTTCAATACCCGAGGAAGCCATGCACGGTAAGAAGCTTTGTGAGCTCCAGGAGTCGCGTACAGTCGCTATCAATGTCAGGCTGAACTGCCACCCGTATACGGTCCAGGATCTTAAGTTAGCTTTCTTTTAGTTCCTGCACAACTGGGCTTAAAAGAGTTCAAAGGCATTAGTTTTCCCGCTTGGACAAAGAGGGGGATAAAACGGTTCCACTCGAGGGAAGTTCCTGCTGATAAACGAGCGAGGCACAGACAGCTTCGTGTGCTAGGCTTCATTTCTTAGTTTTTGCTTTTCTGCTTATCGGTTCTGCGCACCAGGTCAGTACAAAGTTTACGCGCTTGCAAATAACCGAGTTCGCGCTGTCTGTGGCTCTAGGCCGTTTGAACCACGAGGTTACTGAAAAAGGGTTGTATGTTGCATTTGGGGTTTACCGCCCCGAAGCGACACATGCGGTGTCAGAGACGCCGCATTGCATGGCTCCGGAGGAATTCAGACCATATGGAGATCTTTAATTTGCATTGATATCCGACCGCAGGCAGGCGTTTTAGCATTTAGCCCCCACTGAAATGTGAATGCCAGGACCGGGATTCCATCGCGCGACCTTGGAATCAGCAACCGGTGCTGAGTAATGAAAAAATGTTGAGAAGGAAGCATCTCTTCGACGGTGGCAAACTGATGTGCATTGCGTCTTCGTCTTTCATCTTAAGTATTTGTTCTTTGGGCCTTGCATCTCCTGCCATACAAGTGAGAGAGCCGTAAAGCTCACAACGAGCCCTGTGATGAAGTCACGTGACGAAGTATGACCTCTGAAGTGCGTAGATTTGTCCGCTAAATGGTACAGGACCTGTGACGAGAACCAAGCGGAACCTTATTCGACGAGCAGAATGAGCCATTTTCTGCCTCATTCTACCCTTATTTCTTTTCTGTTGCGTCTTATAATTATTCGTGTCGTGAAGCCGAAGTCAAGTTGACGACTGTAAGACGAGGCGTAACAACATCTATGTTGGGGCACATAGGTATAAGCATAAAATATAAATTATCTCAGCCAGCGAGGCATAAAAGAGAGAGAGAGTGGAAAAAATAAGGGGTGTAGAGAAACCACTCAAAGCAGGAAATGTTCGACAGCAACCACGAAATGCTATTTTAAGAGGTCGATAGTATCGACGAAAAGCCAATGTAATACAGAACGACCTCAGGACGAAAGTATGGATATTGTGATAAGCTATTTCAGGACACAAACAAAAGCTGAATAACGAGCCGTATCATTCACAAGCTGTATTATTTGTTCCGGCGCCAAAATAGGCGATAAGCGCAGATATTGGCCGGAACGCCGATTTCATCACCTACATAAGCATGATTCCTGCCCTAATGGCTTCGCAGTGCCTCATGGATTTGTTGTCCAGCAAGGATAAAAATGCGGATTTTCGAAGCAAATCACGACGTCCTATGACGGAAATCCAGATTGGTCGGGAGGCTCGCGACTTCGCAACATGGTGTACGCGGGAAATTCAAACGCTTTACAATGATCACACAGTACAATAGTGATGCTGTCACTACAATGCTCCTGACTGGTCTACAAAGTCTTGACGTAATGCGGAATTGAAATTGATTAAAACATAAGATAAACAAGGGTTATAGAGTCGCAACATTCTTCAAATGTCATTACGACGAGTAAGAATGTAAACTAAATTAACTACGGTGAAAACATCGAAATGCTACCCTGGACCATTGGGTAACTAGTCCGACATCGGGGCTAGGACATCGAGGTTAGCTTGATGGACTTGATGATGGGTTTGGTGTCCTGTGGTGAATACAAATTAAAAATACATGCCTACAATCAGCATGGAGAACGAAAGAGGCTGCAAGAGTAAAGTGCACGAGTATCGAAAAGGTAAATGTCGAGTTGTCGAGGTCTTCTAACGCTGTCACGTTCTACTTGCGAAGGGTTAAAGTTTTTGGACGCGGTTTCAGTACATAACAAAGGCTAGGAAAATCTCTTGCAGCGCACTTACTTCCTCGTTCATAACTGCAGAATCTTTGTGGTCGATTGACCCCATTCCAGACTGGGGTTAATAAAATATTCACAAACGCATCCATTTTCAGAAAGCAAAACAGCAGGATGTATTCGACCATGAATGAAGGTACTAGGGTGTCGACAGAAAATAGCAGAACATTAAGTGGACCATTGCAATAAGACACTGCATTCGTTCGTGTCCTTTTATGCGCTGCTTAGTAATGTTGACACAAAAACACTTCCATTAGCTTTTGTTGGCATTGCGTACCCACTCAAAAGATTTGCAGTCCGTTTAACTTGAGAAGCATGCTGAACTAAAGGGATTGCGTTGCTCGTATTTAAAAGCAAATTTCCCAGGTTGCAGCGAAGTTTTTTGCATTACTCTCAGTGAACCAAGGAATTTTTATGACGAAACGGAGCAACTATTCGGGGCTCATTCTTAGAATGTCCTTATTTGGAGCTGGACATTTCCTGAAGAGCTTTGATACTATCTGCCGAGTCGCATTTCCTCTTCTGGATCTGTTACTGCATAATACGTCTCCTGCAATGAATAATTACTCTAATACGCATTCATTCAAATAATCACATTTTGCAAAGTAGCAAAAAAGAAAATCACATGCAAAATAAATATTGATGCATACAAAAAAGTAACGGCCCCGAATTTGACCTGAAGTTCCTGCTCACAGTGATTTTAAAACGTGTTGGTTTTGACAACTACCCCAATACAGCTATGTTACATTAAAACGAAACTAGGCAGCCGTTATGGTTGGAAACTGTCACGCCCATAATTTTCTCTGCTCTACTACGACAATAGCGGTGGCGCTATTCCACAAAATCTCAGCGCAGGCGTGAAGGGGCAATAAAGTGAGGCCTTCACCGTCCAAAAATTCCACCTACCGACCCACCTCCACCCTTCAGTAGGCATGCATCCCTCAGAAACCCAAGAGAGGAGTACGTCACCCAGCCACAAACCCATCTCTACCTTTCTATATTTTCTAGATGGCCTGCACCCACCCTCTCCTTGCGCAAGTCATCCACATTCCTAAAGCCAAGTTCTAACAGAAGCCCACCACCAGCGGAACAAAACCCACTCCACCCTCCAGAGGCCTCCATCTAAGAGTACCCCATGAGTGGTGCTCACCACCTACCAGTACACTCACCTCCACTATTCAAACATTCTCCCCGGATTCCCATCCTTCAAAGGGCCTTCACCCACCAGACGCCCACATGCAGCAGCAGCGAGAAAAAGTGACGGTTAAATTAAATTCAAAGACGCAATTGAAAGGGTACCAAAGTAATGCGAAAGGCTGAAGCATCCTCGGGTAGCAGCTTCGCACCATCAGTTCAAATCACCATCAGTCAATTTTCTTTTAAGTCCGGTAGTCAGTGGGAGTGATGGGTTCTGTCGATCCCACCAGATGACCCTCAGTCAGTGCTGAAGGCGACCTTTTGGGCTCGAGCTGTGACCCGGACTCGAACATTCGGATTAGAGCTGGCCAGCACGTACTCCCGCCTTTGCGAGCCTACAAGCTTCTGAAGATCTCCGGGCGGTGCGTCGGTGGGGCAGTCCCAAAAGCTGTGCTCCATTGTGGCTCTCCGGCTCTGTAGAGCAATCGGGTTCGAATTCGTTTGGGTTGATGTGTAGCACTTGTGGGGACCTGCCCTGCAGCCCCCTGTGTTTGCTTTCCCGCGAGGCACGTCGCAGCGGCAGTCTCACCACGAGGATGAACGCATTCCCTTGTCAATTACATTAACTGGCAAGAGAGGGCGCCAGCATCACTGCGCGGGAGTGGGGGCATGGGGCTCTTCGGCTGGGATCGTCGGCGCGAGCGGACGTGTCACTCGCGGCTCCGCTCTTCGCCGGCGGGACGAGGAAGCGACGGGGAGACAGGCTCCCGTACTCGTCCCGTCCGGCCTTCGGAGTATATATCCCTTGCCCTAGCGCGGGCTAACTTTCGCTCGGAACCTTGCTGGTGAGTCAGACGAGCTTGATTCATTAGCGTACCTTGTTGCTAGCTGGCATTATTGTTACTGTAGCAATAAATGCCTGTTTGTGTCAGCCAATGTTTCGTTCCTTTGTTCCCTCAGAGCAAGGCCCGCCGTGGTTGGCGTGCGCTCGGTAGCGTACGCCGATCACGGGGTGGAATCCGGGCGGCTTTGAACCTTGTCAGCCGCGATTGAGTGAAGAGAACGTATTTATCTCCCCAAGTCAACCCCACACACTCTTACCGTTGTTGCGGAGAATATTGGTTTATAGTTGTCTCCATTCTAACCTCTTGAGCTTTGGTAGATAAGGAGACCTTCTTCTGTGCGTTCCGAGATCGAGTCGCAGCTCACGGCTCGGCCGACGGGTTCTCGAGCTATAGAGTCAGCTGCCTCATTCCCAGGGTTGCCAGAGGAAGCCGGTACCCAAGTCAGTTCCACGTCTCCCCTTTTTTCAGGGTATTTTTAGAGGATTTCGAGATTCTTCCTTTCGAGTCGATATTAATGGCAGTTTTAGAGTCACTTATATCAGTTTCAGTTTTGGGGTTAGTTGATAGTGCTATGGCCGCTTACTCCGCAACGTCGGAGTGTTTGACTCTGACTGTGACTATCGATATTGGTTCTGTTTTCTGTGGAGACCGCTATCGCGAAGGCTTTGATATTGCCGGGGTATGCCGTCGCATCACCATACGGTAAGCAAGAACCGTAACGCGGTCCCTCGTTGCTCGAATGGCTTGGTATGAAGCGCGCAGCAGTGGGTTTCTCATTCACTTTATTCAGAATTCCTTCCGGTGCCAAAAATTCGAGGACGAGGTCTAAAAGCTAATATATAAGCAGCTTGACTGAGGCATTTGCACCCTGCCAACAGCGTACAGAGGTTAGAAAATAATACAGCAATAAACTAAAGTAGAGGTGCATTGTAGCATGTCACATAACCTAAAATGTAAACAATTTTCCGACATAGTAATAATACACGTTGAATTTGACAAGCTCGCATGAACAGTTTATGAAAGTCGGCAATGTTTTCTGTAGCATTTGATGCATTACAGTAAAAAAGTGGAAGAAAATAATTATATCTACATAGATCCTAAAGCACTTATACTCAGTTATGCACACAAATACATACGTTCAATAAAATCAATAAATTATACACAGAAAATCTATATGCGATTGAGGAAGGGAGGCTAGAGCAAATAGGCATCACACTCCACGCTCGAGACCATTCAAAACGGCTTGACCCAAAGCGTTTCTAGCTATTTAAGCGCAGAAAGAGCTCCTGAAACTCCCCCCCCCCCTCTCCCCGCCCCCCAAAAAAGTGAGGTTTTGAAAGAAGTGGCTCGAAACGAATGCTCACCACTAAATGCTCTGCATAAAAGTTGATCTAAAGTATCTTGAGGAAAAAATTTACTTTCTGTGCAACCATCTTGAATGTCGGAGCCCTAACTTCGCATACAGATTATCGTAAAGATATTTATTTTCACTGTTAAAGGATCGCCGCACCAGGGCTCAGCGAAGCACCACGTCTTCCGCATCACGATGCGCCGTAAAACATTCCTGCACAGATAGTAGACTTCGCTCTGTGCAGTATGATTTAGAGCACCTCTAAAAAGTGTCGCCTAGCGGGCTCGTAAGTATTCGACGTCGAAATTTGGGTTCGCGGCACGTTCTCAATTCATTTTTCTGCCGTCATCTATAAGTTTTTATGTAAGTTGGTAGCCGCATGTTGCATTTATTTCTTTTCTTTTTCAACTTCCTTGGTTCTTTCGATATGACAAATGTCGCCGTCTTGAGGAGACTTTTCCTTTTTTTTGCTGTTGTAACGATAGAAGCTTACTGTTCTGCGAGACTGCTGCCATAGACATTTATCACTTGTGCAAAGAAAGTGCCCCCTTCTTCGTCTTCTGCATATCTCCTTATGCTTCTGTTTTGCTCCTCTGGTGGTGGTGGTGGTGGTGGAAACATTTATTGCCAAATACAGAGGGGGAAAAACCCCCTAACATGGCATCAGGCAACCCTTATTGGGCTACCCTTACAGGAAAAAGGACAGTCCTTGGAGGGCTATCCGCTTCAGGGCGTCGGTAATTATCCGGCGCTGGTCAGCAGCAGCGGAGCTGGCCAATAAAGTAGTCTCCCGGTATGACTCCGCCGTGGTTGGGGACGGAGGGTGTGGGAAGGTAGGACATGTGAGGAGGACATGAAGGAAGTCTCCCTGTTTCCCGCAGAGCTTACAAGAAGAAAGGAATTGATCGGTGTAGCGGGCATGAAGGAGAATAGGAGCTCCTCTGGAGCTCGTGTGTATAGTCTTACCCCCGACACTGTCATTCACAAGCGTCGGATGTTGCCTCATGCGCTCCTATTTGAGTCAAAGGATAGCGTATTATCCACGCTTAAGTTCCCAGTCTGTTACTTACTGCGTGACAGGTATGACCAAAGATTTAGAAATGGAATGAAACACTGACAGAAATGTTTATGAAGGTTAGTTTTCTGAAACCACAGTTTTTCGTTGGGTTGAAGTAGAATCGAAAATTGATTTTGAGGAAAGTAAATGACCTAGTAACTGCCTCACATCAGCCGAACCGCTCCCTAGGGGAAAGGATAAAGAAGGGAGCGAAAGAATAAAGGAAGAAAGGGGCGCTGAAGTGGTGGACTCTGGAGTAACTACAATCACCTGAGGATCTTTAACGTGCACTGACTGCACAGCACACGGGCGCCTTTTGCGTTTCGCCTCCATCGAAACGCGGCCGCCGAGGTCGGGTTCGAACCCGGGTACTCCGGGTCAGTAGACGAGCGCCTTAACCACTGAGCCAACGCGACGGATAGGGTTGAAGGAGGACAGGTTTTTAGGAGACCTTGGGCAACAGAGCCGATAAGTAAAAGCTAAGAAGGTTCCTCGCGGTTTTGTGGAAATTTGTGGTGGAAAAAATGCCGAAGAGAAAGAAGAATACAAGGTAAAAGAAAAATTGCTAGCTGTAACAAAATATGTTTATACATGAATTTAAGAGATGGGGAACAGTTTTTACACTGATATCTACTTTAGAAAGTTTCTATTCAGTTCCATCGCTTGCATTGCATCAAGGGAAACATTCGCTGCATATATAAGAGTTGGTTGCCTAATGTGAACGTTTCACCTTCGATACACTTATATTAGTCTCTTTGTAGCGCCGTCACATCGGCTCACACGTCTACACCACGGGCGCGTTTTCATTCTTCAAAAATTCTCTACATTTTGTACATGTGTTTTGTTTATCCTCCGTTCAAATTAGTGCGAGTTAACGCTGGCCTTTTCAACACTACGCACCAAATGTGTCCAGTTGTCGGTATATTCTGGTGACTTTTTTCTTGACTGAAAAAGGTGATTCTCGTCTGCGCTCTGTCCAGTGAAAACGTATCGGACAGTCTATCCACGAAAGAAACTTTCACGTCAAGTGGCTGGACAGATTAAGAGCACCTTATATATACGCAAGCAGCAATAACAATTGCGCGATTGCACTGAACTAAGGCTATGCAATTCGAGGAGTAACTTTTCCGAGCGAAGGGTGGGGGGGGGGGGGGGGGGGGTTGTGGGAGGACGTCCATGTTTCAATAGCGGAGTAGTCAGAGACGCATTCCTTATGTTCAGTGTGGCGCCGTGCTGGTGAAACTTAACAAGCAGGAGCAGCAATGGCAAGTCTAGAGCCTAACATCAACATTTTCACCACAGATTCAGTCGTTTCACTGTATCTCTACCGCTCTCACGGTGGTTTACGCGTGCAGAGAGAGCATGGGTGTGTTTCAGTTCTTCATTATTCGCTTGCACCTTCTGTTTATTTTTAACTGTTTTATTATTCAGAATACCTACATCGCCAGAAGGCATTATTGTAAGGGGGTTTAGTACATAAAGGGTGACACAATTGCAAAAAGTTTGCTGTAATCCACACGAATACATCAGTGAACAACGACCAATACTATAATAAAAACACTGGAAACATACAAAGAGTGCAAAACAATGTAAAGCAATAAAAGTAAATACCTAATAACAGCCCACACAGTATTATAGGCTATAATATGATAATGAAAAAACACTCAGGAAAACTGAATAAATAAGGTTCTTATTAGAATTTTCAATGTCAGGTGCATCCATCACTTCATTCGGGTGGTGGCTCCAGTCATTTATCGTGTTAAGAAAAATGAATAATTAAACCTTTTTTTTTTCACTTTTCACTTTCACTTCTTTTCTCTCTAGCTATTCTTCGTCACTTCTTAACAAGAGGTCACTTCATATATACAGTGTGTTGGGGTTGCGGACTCGTGCTATCGTAATGCAGAACTTTCAAAATCGTCCTTCTACCCTGCTCATTAAAACTTCTCGACGGCGCGAACGTGCCATTTGCTTCAGGTGTCAGCATCGGGTCAGCGATCGAGGTGAAGTACATTGCGACTAAAAATTTGCGCCGAACGTGTGACCGATGTCAGAGCGTTGATTTGCGGTGCCTACCGCGGGCGGCAGGCTTCTCGACGTTGGTCCCATGATAGGCACAGCTAGAGGGGAGAAATCAATTTTGGGGGAAAACGCAACTAGACTAAATCTCATGCTATCACTGGACACGTTTGTGTGTGTGCATAAATTAAAGTATTACCCGTCGGGGTGGCTCATTGCGTTTGAAAATCGGCTGCTGATCACAAGTTCGCGGGATTGAATCCCTGCAACGGCGGCTGAATTTAGATATAGGCGAAATGGAAGGCACGACCGTGTGCTGTGCGAGTGAGAGCACATTGAAAACCCCAAGGTGGTTTAAATAAATTCGTAGCCCGCCAGTGCGGTGTCTCTTATAGACCATGTGTCAATAAGTCAAATTAAACTCCACAAATCAATACTAATAAGTTATAATTTTCGGTGATCTATTTACAATCTGCACTTAACACCCACTTAATAGATCTCTTGTTAGTTTGAGAGAGCGTTATATGGAAATAAATTCACGCTGGAAAAGAATATAATAAACTTCAAGGTGCTTATTTAGGCTCAGCTGATAGCTCAGAATATCTGATAAGGTTCAGCCAATGTTTTTGTTTGCTTTATAGGGAGACCGGCGAGAAAAAACTACTGAACAACAAACCTTTCTCAGACGTGGTTTGGATTGCTTTGCGTTGGTTAGTTTTCAAGCATCCGATCTCAGATCCCCGAATGTCGACATTCTGAATAAGACGTGGTAAGTTTTTCAAATCAAAAATAAACTTAACATATGCCTGTACAGTGAGTATTGTATTGACTGCAGCCTTATTGACTCCAGGCATTAATATGATAAATGTCTAAGTAAGAAATTTCCACTTGTTTTGCCCTCACCAGAGATAGAAATGAGGTCGTTATATTTGAAAGTATGAAAATTCATTCGTCATCGCGGACTGTCTGCCTAATTGAGCCTAAAAAATTTTTTTGAGAACCCAGGAGTTTAAAAACGGTCGGCGTGCAGTGGGTGGTTCTTTCCGTGTGAAAAATACGAAAAGAAAGGACAATGACAACCAACGTCCCGAGGATCTTTTTCGAGCAAGGCAATGAGGTCATAATTCCGAGTTTCTGATATTTCCAGTTTCCGGCTCAACTGCACGTTTTATCGAAGGTTCTAACATTTTGGAACTTGTGTGCATCATTCCACGCTGCAGAGAATACACGCATTTGGTATGCTATGGATGATTTCGAGAGATAGAAGTGTCAACATTCCTGTGGACTCGGTCGCTTCGATGCTTGTTACCGTGTATCGACTTTGGCCACAATGCGCCTTAGGATATTGTCTAATACTACGATCACTTCTGGCTGTTTTGAGGTTTGTTGCATCATCCTCGTTGGCATTCTGGCATGCAACATCAAACAAAATTTGTTTTAAAGCTGTTCCGCACTTTTTACGCATAAACTGGTGAATTAGAGAGTGACAGATATCTCAAACCACCAAGCTTAATAAGACGGTAGTGGTGCTTATGGCGTTTTTGTAAAGGTTACGCTTTCAAATACGGTTGAAAGAGACGATGTTCAGACGCGTACAGATTAACAGGCATTTTATCGTTCTCGCAGAACATAAATCGAAGATTGGATTGTGGTTTTCAATGGCATACCGGATGTTAATTTCTTAGAAGGTACAAAATAAAAAAAATAGTATTTTTCAAGTAAAGAGAAGTTTTGGCCGCATAGTGTTGTCGGACGCCAACAAACGGGCGAATCATGCTAACTAGTAAAGTGATAAACTAAATTCTAATGTTTAACTTTTTAACTATTACTGACAGGCACCTGATTGCAATTAGATATTTCTAGTCGGCCGTTAGTAATAGCCATGTCAGTTTTTAGAATTTGAAAAACGCGACTTCTGTCGCTGCTATGGTTCGAATAATTTGGGCCGTTTCTCGCGCCATTGGGAAATCGCGCGGCACCCCGTGACGCTCGTATCACGTGACAATCTCCTCCTTGCCGCTTCGCTGCTCCATGTACTTGTTGGAGTGCCTATGTGGCTTATCTGAACAGCCGTTAGTCACATAATACCATTTGCGAACAATCGAACCTTAACGTTTCCTGTTTAATACAGCCTTTTGCCACCATTTTAAAATACAGGAGACATCAAGGTTTGTTGACTTAAACAGCACAGAAACCGAAGTTTAAATGACTAAGTAACAAGTGAATTTTCAATAAAAGTCATCTCTGAGTAACTGTGAAAACATTTTTCTTTGAAACAATACCCAAGGGAGATTTCTTGCTTTCTGTAGCTTAATTACTCTCGACTATGATAAAAGGCTGTGTTGCAGCGAGCACTTATTCCACACGTGTTTCTCGCCTCTCGCGAAACTAGGTCGCCTGAGTGCGAGACGCCACGCGTTCTGCATCTATTCTAAGTGGCACCGGTGCCTGCGAGGAGCATGGCGACGCGTTTGAGTAATTTGATTGTAGAGTTAATGGGGAGTGTGCAGTTAACTCTCGTTGTGTTCACTTCTGAAGGAAAGCCTGACTGTGTAGTTACAGTACACGGTGATCCACCAGCCTTGGAAAGCATAAAGAACATTCATTAAGAGTAAATCAAGTAAGAGGACAGAGTGAATGCAGTACAGATGTACGAGCAGTCCCTTAGAGAAATTACTTATTCCCCTGGCTTCTTCAGCATTAAAGTTGGAAACGACTAGAATTAATGCGCTCACTGAACAGACTTCTGTGGTAGCGTTGAGGCAAAGACACCATCAAGGTTAGCCGGCAACCTGGAACGTTAACAATGGGTGATTTTCGTTACGAATGGATAGTGGTTGCCGAGTTTTGTAAAAAAGCATCTTAATTTAGTCATTAATTAAGCAACGCTTGAGAAGAGGTAAGGCGAACAATTAAAAGTTTAATGGAGGTTGTGCGCTTCGGATTCCTCTCAAAGAAAATGAATCTTAAGCATCCATTTTCACAGTAAAACTTCGCCCGATTCCAGCTGGCAGTACAGTTTTAAATTCCCGTTTCATGAGCTGGTAAACGCTCCAGAGATTGCACGAACAAGCTGGCTAGTTATTTTTTGCGTTTGGCGTCTGATAGCCTTAGTGGCTTATGCGCCAGTAGACACAGCATGAATAACCAGAAAAGTATTTTTTGCAGTGCGGTTACTACGTAGGAAATAGACGCATCGCTTAACCGCTGCGCCACTGCGCTGGTGGTGGTATGAGGGCTCACCACCATCTATGAACGCTAAGGAGAAATTGACCAATTCTGCATATACGGGCATTAACCCACGGAGCTCCGAATGGTGGGCGGTTTGGTGACCAACTTGAACTAAGTTGCACAAACGCCGAAACCACAAATGCACCAACGGAAACAGCAGTAGTGCACAATGATTCCGCATTCATAGCATATAAGTAGACGTAAGTGCCCCCGTAGTTTTTGCCCCAAGCTTTTGTAGCGAAAGCTTCACTGGCCACCAACTGGCAGTTTCGCGGTGCTCGCATTACCACCATGGTCGCATGGCATCACGTGACCAACCACGTGACTGGTCACGTAACCAACCTCGTGACAAGAACTATCCAGCAACAACTGGCCAGAGAACCCGACTAACCTGGACTTGCAATCAAGATTAGCCAAGGCTAACCAAGCTATTCCTTAGCTTTCGCTACGTATATCCTGGCATAGCCGAGCTTAGCCACTGCAAATTTTTAGTGAATTGCGAGCGGGGCTGATCGGCATATTTGGTAATTTATGACAGCTAAAAATACAACACAGCGCAACTTTCAGACAACAAAGGGCAAGCACTGCCAAGCGGAAACAGGAAAAAAATAGTCGGTTTCAAAGGTTCTGAAACGATGGCAATGTGAAGAACCGCCGCGGTGGCTCAGTGGTTAGAGCGCTCTACTACTGATCGGGAATTCCCGGGTTCGAACTCGACCGCGGCGGCTGCGTTTTTATGGAGGAAAGACGCGAAGGCGCCCGTGTGCTGTTCGATGTCAGTGCACGTTAAAGTTCCCCAGGGGGTCGAAATTATTCCGGGGCCCTCCACTACGGCACCACTTTCTTCCTTTCTTATTTCACTCCCTCCTTTATCCCTTTCCTCACGGCGCGGTTCAGGTGTCCAACGAAATACGAGACAGATACTGCGCCATTTCCTTTCCCCAGAAACCAATTATTATTATTATTATTATTATTATTATTATTATTATTATTATTATTATTATTATTATTATTATTATTATTATTATTATTATTATTATTATTATTATTATTATTATTAATGTGAAGAACGTAATTAGACGGAATCTGGTATGTGCCTTTGTTCATGAGTACCAAGCTAGAGCTGCTTTGAAAAGAAAGTTGCCGGGCATGTTAGCCTCCCAAGCGAGTTAAATTCGATTATAAAAAATAGAGAGAAGCCTGATTTGTAAGAAAGTAAAACAAGTAACCAGGCGATCATTTTAGTTTTCCAGACAGAGGAAACACTCATCCCTGTTCGTTGCCTGTCTGGCTGAACAATATTTACCTTAGGCGCCAGGCGCATGTGATAAGATTTGCCCAGAAACTCTTGTGAAAGCTTTCAATGTTTGGCTTTCATGTCTCATGCTTTTAAGTTGTACTGAGAGTCAGAATATTTAATTAGAGTTAGCAAAACAAGTTAAGCCAAAGAAAGTAACTTGCTACAGTTCTACCAAGGTACCTAAATAGAAATTGTTAGTGCACCAAACACTTTCCCGACGGTGACATGTCTTACCTGGCAGTAAAGCCAGATCTTATCACACGGAAGGGTGCATGAAGTAAATACGAAGTTTAATACGATATGGCTTATTTGTCTTGCCTGCAAAGCATCTTGCCTCAGATCATAGGCACTGCCATAATGAACTCTTATACCGACGTCAATTCTGACTTCCTTCACCTTGATGAACTTTTGGAGAGCGATGCTGGCAGGTATACCCTTCATAACAGCGAGCGGCAGCATGCTTACATAGATGATGGGTAAGCATCATCTAGCCTCACATTAAAGCACCTCCTCATTTGCCCTATATAAACAGCACCACAGGACATTTGGGATCTGATAAACAACACCCATACTGCAAGGAACAAACGGGGGAACACCTTACACCTTAATACCCTAAAAGACCGTGCCAGCGGTTTGTCTGAGCGCTGTCCTCCACGCAAGCAGAAGCTGAGGAATGTCACGGCCGTTTCGGACGGCCCAAAAATTCGCACCGCAGGGGGCCACCTCGTTACGCCATCAGGACGATGCACAGCGCGAGTCACCGTCAGGAGACGTACCTATTATGTGACCTTCGTTGTGCTACGGCAATATTCCCGCGAAGTGATCTTGGGCATGGATAACTTTAATGAGAATCAGGCGATCATCGATCTGCGACCCAAGTTGATCACGCTTTCGACGGACGAGGCCATCCCTTCGATGAGAACCTTAGAACATCACGTTGCCCTGAGTGTCCTGGAGGAATAAGTGGGCGTTCCACCGCGTTCAAGCGTTATCGTGACCGTAGGCGCCACGAAAGTCATTAATGCTGAAGCCATCATCGCGGAGAACATTACGTTGCTTTTAGACCGAGGAATCAGCATCGCATGAGGCGTCGCACATTTCCGCAATGGCCAGGCCGAAGTAGTGCTCACTAACTTCAGCGAATAATACCGGCACATTAACAGAGGATCGACGATTGCTTCTTTGGACGAAATATTCGACGTACGATTCTCATTCGCCCTCAGCGACCCAAACGCAGAAGATTTGCCTGACCAAGAGAACTCGCCCACTTTCGACGTCAGCCCAACCCTGCCCCGGAACAGACAAGACTAGATGCGCAATCTGCTTCGAAGCTACAGCGAGTGTTTTTCGTCATCTCAGAAGGTCCGACTAACGCCGTTTGCCAGGCACCGCATTATAACCAACCAGCACGCCCGACCTCTCCGCCAAAGCCCCTACCGGGAGTTACCGCAAGAGCGACAAGCCATCCGGGACCGAGTGGAAGAAAGGCTTCGCGGCGACGCCATCCAGCCTTCAAAAAGCCCCTGGGCAGAACCGGTTGTTCTAGAGAGAAAGAAATACGGCGCATTTCGACTCTGCGTTGATTACCGCCGCTTGATCAAACGCTGAAAAAATTCGCGGCATTATAAAATAACTCGCGATCGCGGCTTCATTTATGATCGTTCTTGAAAGGAAACTACGCTCTGACAAATGCTGAGAAACCCTTGGGGTTAAAAGTCAGCCCTCTTCAAGTTTGACGTGAAGATCGATAGGTATCATCAAGATTCTGCTAAGAGCCCGAAAAGAAATTAGATTTTTTCGTGCTATTTGGGAGCGCTGTACTGGTTCCCGTCATTTCGTTTAAACAGAAATCTCTTTTTAAAAGTAGGCCAAGAATAATGATGTGCCTTGACAGAAAGAAAGGCCAGAAGAAAAAAAGGCGGGGATAGAAGGAAAAAAAATCAAGTGAAAAGTTTCCGAGCAGGCATGTGTTCTAACCCTCGACTGTTTTGCTGGAAACGTGTATACCTTTTCGTTATTAAATACATGAAACTGGGTTCAGTATTTTCGACACAGCTTTATTTAATAGAGCTTATTGCTGCCTCAGCAGAAATGAATTCAGCTGCTCGGGCCTTTCATATCTCGAGACAAGGCGGTCGGAGGAAAAGGTAGAGAATCCAAATAAATGCTTTTAATTAAAATACCGTCTCATGGAAGTGCAAGTTTTAGATATTTCATAAATTTTTATTGCTCAGTGTTGCCCCTTGTTGCATCTTGTTGCTTCTTGCGCCGGTCTTGGCTCCTGAGAAATTTAAAGAAAAATCATATCTTTATTATAGAGGCGCACGTAGAACCTCTGTAGTTTCCTTCCGGCCGTTTTGAGAGTCGAAATCGGAATTTTTTTTTTCTCGACACTCCTATACATGTGCGCCTGACAGAGGCCCGAAATGTTTTGATATAAACATGACTAGCCTTATAATGAGCCCTACATCAATACAACCTTATTTTTACGGTCAGATTAGTATGCATTTTTGTAAGGTTGCGTAGGAAAATTCGGTTAGTGATTAGCAGGAAACTTAACTGTTGTTTCAACAGCCAATGTGATTGGTCAGGAAACGAGCCAATCTAAGTGTCCTCTTTGGCTTTAAGGTGGCTGAATACTCTAGGCGGCTTTGATTTACCAGCCCCGGACCGCTGTCTGAGATATCCCAGCTTCCAATCTCAGAGAAGAAAACATCCTGATCGCGTGAGCTGATTTTCGGCATTAACCTATTCGCCCTTGTAACTAAAATCTTCTTGCTCATTAAGCTAAAATTGCACGCGTTCTGTTGGTCACATTTTTAAAATTTTCTTTGTTTCAAGTGCTCCCACGCTTAAAAATATTTAATTCATGCATTTAGGTTTAGCTGCAGTGCACGTTTTTTTGTTATACAAAAGCAAGAGGTTGTAATTTTGACGTGAATTTGTTGTTTTTTTGTTTTTAACAGAGAAGCCGTGTCAGAGAAAAATAGGCCAAGGTCTGTTAAGTGCGGGAACAAGACCACGAAGAGCGAAGTCCTGTTTCTATTTCGGTGCTGTGCCTTTATCACGCTTAGCGCGCTGCTCTGTTTGTACCAACAAGCCTAACACAAAATATTTTGTGTCCGGGGCTGTCGCATTCTTGAGGGACCCATAAATGTGGTTTAGAGCCCTTTTTGTTATGCCTACTGGTAGTAGTAGAACAACTTTATTCATCGGAAGTGTGTAGAAAGGAATCATGGCATAATCGGATTAAAGTTCACAGTGGGCTATCTTACAGATTGCACATCCGGCGGCTACGCAGCACAGCCTTGCAGCGACCTCTTCGGCCCTGCCCGTCGCACGGAGTTGTGTCTCCGGGTCACAGCTGGATGACGCAGTCTCCCACTGCTCAACCTGGAGCCATGGGAGACTGTGTTGTCCAGCTCTGACCCTCTCTCAAACCGATCGCAGATCCGAATCGCCCACCGCCCGCCCGACGAATTCTCGGGCATATTGGTTGGCTTGATCGTTTCTCTCAATGCCGGAGTGAGCTGGAATCCATACCTGATTTAGTGGAGAAGTTGACGGCCTCGTGAGCAGCTTGGTGAAATGAACCTCGTATTTGACTTCCGAATAATTTAGTCGCATAACAGTGCCAATCTCTTTTCGCTGTCAAGCAAACGCGCAGTCATGTACTGTCATGAGCAATATTAGCGGGAACACAAAAGCGCTTGCACGATAGCCTCGAACCCTAATTGTAGCGACACGTGGCGGCCGCTTTCAGAAACAAAGTGGAAAGGGAGGTGCGTTCTTCCATTTTTCGGAAGCAGGCAACTCAGCGGAACTTTTTTCCACAATGTTCCGAAAAGCGGCCACCGTGAATAATCATAAGAAAGGTTCGAGGCTATCTGCCACGCGCTTCTGCGTTCCTGCCTATATTGTTCATGATAGTACGCGTAACTGTATCTTTTAACTACGCAAAGCACCGAGACCATTCTTGTCTAGCGTGAAAGGCAGTATGTAAGCTCTCTTCTGGCCCCTTGGTAGTTGATGAAGCCCGTCCCAAACTTTTATCGCCGCTACACTTCAAACAGCCGAAATGCGCTTGTATTTATTCCTTGTTCAAACTTCCATCTTTAAAACGTTCCTACTACATGTCCTAACCAGTTGTCGCTAACTCGATACTTCAAAAAAAAACTTTCACGCTGATTGCTAGCTACCGTCCTCCACTGCGGACTTTCCATACTAGTTCGAGCTGAGTTTTAGTTCTGATGAAAGCAACTCTCACTGCATGTTAGAGTGCGTGCCGGGGACTAAGTCCCCGACTACGCAAAGTTTCTTCGAATTGCTTCCAAGCTCGTTGGGCCTTTCGTGCCACTTTACTATTGAAGTGAAGCGCGGCGCACACTGTCACAAGTTCTACAGCGATAGGAGCGGCAGCTCGTAGACAGAAGCGTCTAATTCAGAGCTTTGGCACAAACGTGCTTGCGCCTATTTCTTTCCACGCACAGAATTTTCATCCCATGCGAGGACGGATCGCCATAACAAAAGCGCTACTACCCGCTGCGTCTCGGAACCCACGCCGCTTTGGGAACGAGCTCCGGAGTAAACGAAAGGCTTCGTCGGTGCATGACGCAGGCCAATGTAAACGACCAAAACGAACTTAACTTTGGAAACAATGAGGTGTCTGCGTTTCATTTATTGCTCCTACTATTGCGTTGTGTACTGCCGTCAGCTTGCTTAATAAGAACGCTCGACAGCGTTGCTTGGACTTACATCGGCGCCGCGAAGCGTTGGAAGCTGGAGCCGGTACAATTCTTTCGGTTATGTTTCCGGCGGCTGACGCTAGTTGGAGCGCAGTTCAATCTTTCGCCTGTGTCTGACTGAGAGCGAGAGTGTGCACTCCTGACGGGCCTCTTTTCCCGCGTTCCGCTCGTGGCTGAGTTCGCAAGCACACGCAGAGAATACGTCACACTTTGGTTATCTCGGCAACGTGACATGGCGTGCGGCAGCTTGCACGCCTTTCGAGTTCGGCTTGAAAGCTGTCGCTTCAAAGAAATAAAGATTGGGAAAATCGGAGCAAATCCGGGCTTGTTGTGTTTGTAAGGTTGGACTATAAATAAATCTGCCGATTAACTTGTTAAAGTTACTCTTGATTTCTTCATTCTCTGACAGCACGCATCGCAGTGTTCTCGCGGGTTAGTGTCTGCCTTCCCTTGAAACTTTGTCATTACATGTGGCAGGTTGGTGTCCATGCAGCTCGGGAGGTCGTACATTTTGGCGTGTCGGGAAAAAGGAGCTACGCTTGTGTCGCGCGAGAAAAACTTCTAATGCTTTCTGAAATGCGCTTGTAGAACAGACCGCTAAACTGCACGTGGTTCTCCGACATTAAATATCTGGCTCGGCTCCAGCTAGCAGAAAAACTAATTACATGCCACAGTAGGCGGTACTTTTTTCGCGAAAGTAGAGATGTTTTATGTGGCGTGCAATCAGCAACACTTATGTCGTTGTGTTGGATCAAGCCAATTTCACTGCCTCTTATTTTTGTTCTTCTTTATAGTAATTGCTTCCTTGTGCCTTCACTTCCAGCACCTCGTTGCCAATTGTGAACTGCTCTTCCCTAGCTAGACTGTTATGGTATATTATAATTTTCACAGCGCTGCTTCTTCCTTGATCCTCCTTGACCGAGCCCTGCCGCGAAATTGCCGGGCGTTATTCGTTACGTTGCTTTATAACCACTCAACAAAGCAGGAAATGCCGAATTTACCTTCGCACTAAGCGGATGTCTAAGCAATTTGGAAACGACAAACGACAAAGAACTTGGCTAGTCGGCATCCAGAGCAGAAAAAAAAAAGGCAAAAGCAGAGAAACACGGATAAAATACTGCGAAACAAGCCCTGTCTTTTTTTGCTCGTTTGCTCGTCGCTTGATAGTCACTTGTTTTTCGCTTCTTTTCCGTGCATTTCATGAAATCAACCGCTATGCTCAGCAGATGTGAGTTGATACACGACAGATCTCAGCTCATGCGTGTGCTCGTGTATCGCGTGTTAGTCGAGGTATGCGACAGACAAGTTCATACAAGACATTTGTGACGCGTGGGAACTTGTATGCGGCGCATAAGAATCCACAAGTGAAATTTTTATGACCCGTATTAACTCGTATACAGACCATATGTATTCGTACGAGACACTCTTTAACAAATATGAAACATATGTGCGTTCTTTCGAGGCACATTTCTTGACACATTTAATTCATATGTTGTCCCTATGAGTTCGCACGAGACACATTTGTGACACATGTAACTCGTATGGAACGCATAAAAAATCTTACTCGATACATTTCAAGTCTTGTCATACTAGAGTCCCTGATTAATCGTATTATATCGAGCGATGGGATTTCTTGACAACGCGAAGAACAAAAATATTTCAATCAGGAAGGGAACAAATAAAAAACACAGCAAACGTTACCTAAGCGGACGACCGTTCAGCTGAATTACTATTACTGCGTCAGCATTATAGCCCTGTATTGTCGAAAAGCCGCGGTCTGTTCCTCTGTGTGCAGCCTCCACTTCAGTACTTCTCGCGGAATGGAGCGAATTGGGGCACGTTCCGTAGACCCTTCATGGCCGTACGGTGCCTCCTCTAGAATCATTACGGCCGGTGCGCCTGGTGGGCACACATGGGTAAAAATTTGTCTGCCACCTATGAGCCTGCACCCTTAATCCACCTCCTTTCTCGAGAACCCTCCGCCTGCCAATGGCAAAATCCAATTCAAAGACATGATGAGAAGGCAAATAATGTAAAAGCAAATTGTACAATCAAGACCGCGAACGCAGATTTGTCGCATCACAACGTGTGATCACTTTTGAATTTATTTCTCATAAAAAATTGGCAGTGTCTTAGCTCGGCTATGCCAGGATATACATAGCGAGAGGTACGTTTCACTGGCTGAGCTTATTGTGATCACTGTATGTTTAGCAATGGGAGACAGTGGGCTGCATCTCGGGAGTTATGCGCCGTCTATTACGCTCGGCAGTCTAGCATCTCCATTTGGCAAGCCGTTCCTCATTCTGTTCGGGCGTCTCAGCTCCTCTCTTCGCCTTCATTCTGTCTTTGTTGAGTAGCCAAGTGCCAGGCGAGAACCTCAGGATCGGAAGAGTTAATCTTCTCTTGTCTATACCGCCGTTTAGCAGCGGCTGGACTCTCCTTCTCTGCATTCATATCAAACGTTGTGATGCAGCCGCCCATTACATCCCCGCCTTTTATACGCAATGCTGCACATGCGAAGCTCGGTTCGGGTGACAGACCGGCGTGCGGCGAGGCGGCGACGAAGCGCGAGGCCGCGGCGACGGCGAAGCGCACGCCGCACCTGCTGCTCCTCGCCGGTTGCCATGGTAACGGCGCATGCGCACAACTGTCCTCTCCCATGTACCGTGAAATGCTCGACTGGTAGCCCACTGTAGCTCTCGCTACAATATCCAATGACAGCATGACGAGGGACAGTTTTGACCGTATGAGAAGCCCAGACGTCGGTAAGTTTTGACCAGGATACGAGCATAATATCTACTTGTGGAGAGGACGTCGTGTATGTTATCTTCTTTCCTCTTTTTTGTAATTATGTAGGTACAGTCAGTTTAACCGGGAAACCTTAGCACGCTGTATAGATTTCACAGGGGGTGTAGTCCCGGTAGACTCATCACGTGTGCACCGTTTCTGAAAGCTGAGCAAAGTATTTTAAGGCAGGTATCTAGATTGAGCGCCAGCAGCAAAAAAATCTGGCTGCGTTGCGTGCAGTGCAACGCTCGTACAAAACGGGATGCGTTAGGGAGGTACGCGTGACTAAAGCGCCGCGCGACAATGTGCATTTTATCGCAAGTAAATGCAAACACAGCAAAAATTAGACCGCACTTCTTTGTTCTATTCTCTCCATAGTGACTTTGCGTTGACAATTTATCTTCTCAGCTATAATTTTCAGTGTGCATGAAACATTAGGTTTTGGTTGCCTGCACCTCACGCATGCCTTACATCTTGTTCTGTTTTTATGGACTGTATATTGTGCACTGCTTCCCAGGCAGGAATGTGGTTTGTGGCGTATAAAGCACGCAAATAAATTAATAAAATGTTTTGCCTAGAGTAACTCTAAATACCTTTTTTGTTGAGTGAAGGCATAGAGACTATCGCCTCTTCGTAGACGTTAGAAGTAGCACCGGTCTGTGCTCGCAGAAACTCTCTATAGTGCCATAAATAAGCTTTTATTGCATCATTTCGGATGGAGCTGCTATGGTGGCTCAGTGGTTATGGCACTTGGCTTCTGTCCCGAGACACGAGGGTTCGATCATGACCACGGCGGTCGCATTTCGATGGAGGCGAAACGCTAAGGCGCCCGTGTACTGTGCGATGTCAGTGCACGTTAAAGAACCCCAGGCGAACGAAATTTTCCGAAGCTCTCCCCTACGCCGTCCCTCATAGCCTGAGTTGCTTTGGGGCGTAAACCTCATAAACTAAACCAAACTATTTCGGATGGAGGTCAGGTCAGAGCACAAGGGGAGCAATCAGCGATGGAGGCCATTGCTGTTCGCCAAGGTTAGGCTCATGCAGTCCTATTGTCGTGCAGGTCAGCAGAATAACCCTGGGGTCTTCATCGACCCGATTTTCTGCGACGCCTTGGCCGTTGCCCTTGTGTTTAATACCGGACCGTAAACAACAGTGCATAACGCACGAGAACGGGTGTATTGCTGTAGGCTTTGCACATTTCGCTCCAGAGAGGAATACAGCTTTGTAGATAATGCTCTTTTATTTGCTTTCTTTGAGATCAAACGATAGAGAATAAGAGAATTCATACGCGTTAAAGGGGAGAGTTCACTGTAATTTATGGTATGTTAACTGACTTTCAGAGACAACTGCCATGAAATTACTGTGGCTGAGCCATTTGGCACAATGTGGTGGTGGTTCAGTCACACAATCGTGACAGGTTCTTAGTTACCACATGGACTCAAACATGACATGCTTCTCTGCTTACCGCTGTCACTCAAAGCTTCCTCATGCTGTTGCTCCTCACCTTTATGACACTGCCGATATATCTCATTCTCTCTTTTGAAGCAAGTAAATCCTACATGAGGCTGAGGCAAGCCAGCCTTTTGCCTCAGCTCCCCCTTTCCCCCTTTCTGTGAAAAGAAAATAAAAAACTGAATTGATTTGAAAAAAAAAGGTGTGCGCAGATCAGCGTGCAGATGTACTCACAATCAATCCGATCCTTCTATCATGCACAAAGCTTAAGAATCCAAGAAAAAAGTAGTTTACACAATTTTATAATCAGCATTTTTCATTTCATCCTAGCATACTGCTAGGAGATGTCCTTATTAAATTTTTATGGGTTTTTAAATGTAACACTTATGCTAGTATTGGTAAAGCTATTGCATCGTAAACTATTGAATGATTTTGTATTGCGTTACAAATATTGCAATGTATTACCCTAATGTATTTGTTTTTAACACAAGAACAATACACTCAACCTAGTATTACGCGCATGGTGGCCATAGTTGCTTGTGCGCCATAAAGCTGAACACACAACAGAATATCATCTTGTTATCCCCGCTTCCTGTTGCCTTCCATTTCGGTCAGCACCAGGCAAGATACACGATACACACTGCACTATTGAGAAAAGAACTACTGTTTCCTGTTTTAAACACGAAAGCCTGCTTCTTGCTAAGAAGTAACCAAAGGAAACTGAATACTAGGGCTTGGAAAGAAATAAGCATGCCTAACCCATGAGTTTGGACGCGTTTGATACCACAGACGAAGGAACTGCGTGTGAGGAGAAATTACCGGTCGGAGAGATGATGTCAGACACAGCGTCTGATAAATGCCTCTCCGCACACGCCTGGGCTGTGATATCATTGGCTCAGAGTTTGATGCGAACATGCTTTAAAATAAAGAAATAAACCCAGAGCTATAGGTATAAAACTGTTGAATATCAATACGCGGCATGCGTATAATTTCCCGTGGTATCGATTGTGATCGCCGGATGCACCGACCAGAATATCGTGCCGCCATGACAGATCAAAGCAGACTAGAGACAGCCGCAACCAGTATTCGCGTCTCGCTGACTTGCCGAGAATAAATCGGTATATACGGCGCCTTCTTTCATTTCTGAAAGTGTCTCCTGCAGGACGCCTACTATTTGTGGCACGAGCCGAGCAAATGCAGAAATCACAACAAGCACCATATTCGCACCCTGTCCTTCCTGCGAGGATTCCTTCCCTTTCGCAGCTGATTTACGGCTTCCGAGCGTGAGTGTGAAGGCTGTCGCCTTCTTTCTGCTGCCCCATGTGGCCCCTGAATCACTGAGGCTGCATCAAGGAACGACAACAAGCTTTCTCGGAGACCTAGAATTCAGGGACGTCGCCGGTGATTTCGGGTTCCACTTGTCGTGGAGGCGAGCCTCACGGCATTGATTTGAATGAAGGGACGCGCATCCCTAAAGTAACTCACTTGTACGCCAATATTTTTATCATTGCTCTTTGACGTTGAAAGAAAGTCACGAAATAGATTCTGATAATAAAGTAAACAAAATTACAAGGCGACCATACAAGATACTGCGTATTCCATCGCTAGCTGCATTCCTCATCCCCGCTTAAAGGATAAATATGATGGCGACGATAATTGATAATGATAATATGATGATAATATGATAAATTGATAATATGATGGCGACGATACAACACGAAACAACACTTCATACACTCTAATGGAAAAGCATAACCATGCATTTTTGGGTCTACCCGGCCGCGGTGGCTCAGTGGTTAGGGCGCTCGACTACTGATCCGGAGTTCCCGGGTTCGAACCCGACCGCGGCGGCTGCGTTTTTATGGAGGCAAAACGCTAAGGCGCCCGTGTGCTGTGCGATGTCAGTGCACGTTAAAGATCCCCAGGTGGTCGAAATTATTCCGGAGCCCTCCACTACGGCACCTCTCTCTTCCTTTCTTCTTTCACTCCCGCCTTTATCCCTTCCCTTACGGCGCGGTTCAGGTGTCCAACGATATATGAGACAGATATTGCGCCATTTCCTTTCCCCAAAAAACCAATTATTATTATTATTATTATTTTGGGGCTCTCATGCGAACCAGAACAGCGTGGGCACCACATTATGTAGTAGCCACGCCACCACTCCAGTCAGGTCGAAACATTACTCGGTATAGCGGTAACTGTATGTCGCCTTCCTGGAGGTTGTTTCCAAGTATCCCTTCTTAAATCTATTACCCATTGGCGATGTAAAATGTGCTTATAGCGCAGGAATGTGTATAAGAATACAGCACAGCTTCAGAGACACTAGCGCGACGGGACAACAAGGAGCTGAGCAGACAGGGTTCCGCACGTTTGTGTGTAGCGACGCCCTGCCTTGTGCTATCGTACTGTTTCATTGACATACAAAAGACCCATTTTGAAACGTCATTTCCGGAGACTTTGCTGGTCTCCTCATGCAGTTGATGGCACAACAAGTCGGTGTTGTCATGAAAAAGGACGAGAAGGATGAAAAGACGAAACGCCAAAGGGAAACACAAAACTGACAAACCATGCTAATGCCCCATGTAGTGCACTGCCAAAGGCTGACTTCCGGGACGAGGCCGCTTGCTTTCCGTGGCTTGACTTCGGGTGCCCGATGCGCCATCCGGGCCCCTAGTGGAGATCAGCGGTGGAGCTATCCACAACGAAACACCATGAGTGCAGTAAGGCGCCACATATATTACAGCACGGGTAATTTACTGGCTCGGTAGCTTAGTGGTTAGGGCGCTCGGCTACTGGTCCGGAGTACCCGGTTTCGAACCCGACAGCGGCGGCTACGTTTCGATGGAGGTGAAACGCAAAGGCGCCCGCGTGCAGTGCGATGTCAGTACATGTTAAAGATCCCCAGGTGGTCGAAATCATTCCATAGCTCTCCACTACGGCACCTCTTTCTTCCTTTCTTCTTTCACTCCCTCGTTTACCCCTTCCCTTACGGCATGGTTCAGGTGTCCGCTGAGATGTCAGACAGATGCTGCAGCGCCATTTCCTTTCCCCAAGAACTAATTTAATTTAATTTACTTCCAACGACACACCTTTCTCTCTTCCTTCTTTCATTCTTCCATCCCTTCCCTAACAGCGCGGTTAAGGTGTCCTCTGAGAAGTGAAAAACTTACTGCATCTCTCCTTCCCGCACGATTATTCATCTGGCTTTTATTTTTCTATTTTCAAGGCCGCTTTCCAGTAAGCCAGGCTGTTGCCTACGTTTACCTTTCTCCGTTTTCACATTCACATTGGCTGGTTATGCCCGCTAGGTGGCCTCCATTAGGTAGAAAAAGAGCGACAGAAGAAAAAAAAGGCGGGGACGCAGTAATTTTCTTCAATTCTTATCAGCTGTTGAACAGAACGGAGGATTCCCAACTGGCCTACTTCGAGCGGAAATGCTATGAGGCGCGAGCGCTCCCGGCGCCGTCGCTTTGCACGCAGACTCTGCCTCTCGAAAAGCCATTTGGGGCGATCCCCTGGCTCTGCATAGGCGTTCTGTGCTGCTATAGAGCGGAGCACACCAGAGAGGGCACCCTCAGTCTCTGGAAAAGCCATTTCGGGGGCTCCCCTGCCTCCGGAGCGGCCGTCTGTGCTGCTATATAGAGCGGAGCACACCAGAGAGAACGCCCCCAGTAAGCACAGAATGAAGCCGGTTACCTGGAATGTGCACAGAACATCGCCTTTGTCGGAGGTCCAAGGGAACCAGTAAACACAGGAAGTAAAAATATCATCCTTTCTCTTCAAATGTGTTTGACTCTGCACTTTCACTATCGTTTGACGTCCGTTCCGGGCAGCTCCAGTCGTTAAGTGTGTGAAGGCTCTCACAAAACGAGCGCAGTCGTACGGGCACTTAAGGAAAAGCAAATAGTTAATCCTAATAGCGACGGCTCGTGTTTGAAATGCACTTTGTTTCAGTAGTTCGCTTCCAGCATTAAGCGCTGTCCGGTTAGCCTGTAGTGAGCTCTTGCCTGATGAACGATCCTCTACAAAAAGCGTATTTAGCTTCTCGAAGAAAGGGCCGCTTTTCTGAGCAAGCAAGCTAATAACTGGAAACTGACAAGCTGGAATCGGGTGTTCAAGACACGGTGCGTTTTGCTGCTGCAAAGTGATTGAAGTATTTTGTTAGCTACCATTTAAGTGCATTCGTTTACAGGCCTCCCAGAAAAGAGTTCTTATCAAGACGTTCTTTCAAGAGAGTTTGCTCGTTTTAATCATGCTCTTGCTTCGCCTTCGTTCTTTTTATTGATAAAATAAAAAAACTTATTAGCTTAAGCTGTAATTACAGTGTTTTCCTTTGCTTTACCTGGCAGCAATGATCATATCAAGAGTATATATCTCTGCCTTCGGTGTTCTATTATAACAAGCGTTTGACCGCAGTGGTGGCGTAGTGGTTGAGCATCCGCCTAGCATGAGGGAGGTGCGGGGTTCGAACCCCACTGCCGCCGGGTACCCACCGGTGATACAATAGGGACAAGCTTCCGCCGACCTGGTGCTCTGCTTAGTCTGGGTGAAATTCTTGAGAAATGAGTCTTTGACTCCACCTTACGCAAACGAAAATACCTTGTGCCATGATACTCTTTGGTCGCAAATTCCCTTGTGCCCTAAAAATTCACTGTCATCATTATAAAAAGCATTTATGCTCAGAAATAACCTAACTTTAGAGCGCAGTTCTTATGTATTCATCGCAGGGTTTCATGGTTGCGTCGAAGCTATGTTATAACCGCAGGGCCTGGTTTTCGTGGCGGAGGATGGCGCCACACAAAGGCGTTGCACAATACGTCCGGTCATTTCTACCGCGCGAGGCAGACGCAGCGGCTAAACGGGCCGTGAGAGCAGAAGAACAGCTACGCCGACGTCGGGATCCAGTTTTACACGCAGCCGAAGCTGAAGCGGCCATATAGGCACGACGCTAAAGGTTGCTGCAGTGATGACGCCCGCGCTACCACTAACTGAATGCAGAGTGCAGAACTAAACGAGTCGTTCGTGATGATGCGCGCGGGGCGGATAAATCACGAAAACCACAGGCGGCAATATAGGCGCGGTTCACACAATACATCCGGCCAGTTCTTCTACCGCAGCATATCGTAAAACCGAAGAGCTGTGCTCGAAATGGCATCAGCTGAGGGCCAAACATCCGAGGAACGTTTTTCTTTTTGTTTATTGGTCAAGGATTACAATACTGTTGTCGGCGTCTTCAATTATCCGAAACCAACTTGCGAAATGATGCTAAAGTTGTATTTCTACTATTTCAATTCAAGATTTGGAAACGCCTGTTTATTCCTTTCTTCTTTCACGCCCTCCTTTATCCCTTCCCTTTCGGCGCGGTGCAGGTGTCCAACGATATATGAGAAAGATACTGTGCCATTTCCTTTCCCCAAAAACCAATTTAAAAAAAAAGATTAAAAAAACGCCTGTTTATCATTTCAAATTTCACTAACACGCGAAGCAGCCATGAGGTGGTCTTTTCTCAAGCGAATAAGCCACACCACTCATAAGATGCTGTGCGCTGGACTTTATTATTTTCTACCACCCTGCGCAGGACCGACACGTCGAAGATAAAGTGCCATCATTAACATATCGATGAGGATTGCTGGACCTACACTGTCCTTACCCGATTTCTAAGCCGCTCACTTTGTTTTAGGCTGAGAGGAACGTATTAAGTTGCAAAATCTAGTGGACGAAAGTAGATCGTTGAAGCAGAGGAAGCAAGTTTTAGCCACCTTCAGATTTTTTTTTTATTCAGCCAGGATTCTAATCGATAATTGTGGACGTGCGTTTGGAGCTCTCGGCTTAGCTCTCTCCTTTTTCTTCTTGAGGAATGACAAAAGCTAAAAAGAAGTGCCCTTTTCCTAAGCAAAATGCTAGAAATAAAAGCGCTGTCACACACACACTGCGGAAGAGAAATTGTTAATCATTTCGATCCGCAAAGTTTAGGAAATTACATACATCTGTTGCTAAAGTAGGTAATTATACTTTTACGGTCTGAAAATAAAACAAAACCTTGCGATTATTTTTTTCTTTCAGTAAGCACTTTTGTGGGTGTTCAGATTTTTATTTCCATTCCCCTAGTGCGCGAGAAAGCAGATGATGTGATTAGCTATGCCGGTGTTCTCTTAAGAGAAGCAGACGTTCGCAGAGAGCGTAAATTTTTTTAAGTTATTCAGTCCTCTAATTACAGTTGAAAGAAGACGCGGAACTTGAGTAGCCTTTTATAGCGTGTTTGCAACATCAAGCATGTTTACTTCAGCGGCCTGAAAACTAATGAGAGAAAAGGTGTCTAGAAAGGCTTGAAACGAGCGGTGCCGAAAATAGTTGTTTGGATTAATAAGAGCGTATACAGTAATTACCCCCAGCTATAATTTATTGCTGGAAATATGTGCCGGCGTTGAACGCGAGAAACTGATGGAAATGAAAATTGCCCCGTGCGCTAAGAGCGCAACCAAAAGAAGAAGGAGAAAACACTAGTAACGTAAACTTCTTTACAGGGAAAAAATATATAGAAAAACAGACAACTCAATCTTCAAAATGTAATGTGACCATTTATAACACTAAGAATTGCTATTTGCTTTCTTTATTAGGTTACAGAACACCGGGAAGTAATTTTGCTGGTTCTGAAAAAAAAAATCTGATATATTACAAAGCTCTCAACGGCCGGAGCAATTAAATTCAGGAATTTTCCTCTAAACATCTTTAACGGGGTAACATGCGCCGTGGGGCATTCTGTGTTCCTGTGTACTTTTCTTCAGGCCAAATACGAGAATTATATACCAATCCAGGATCTATGCATATCTCTGGAATAAAACAAAGTGAATTGAATTGAAGACTCACAGCAAGCACTGTCTGCTACTACGCTGAATTATTCATTTTGGTGGACGCAAGCCAGTCAGCTCTTGTTTAGAGACGAAAACATAACGTATCTAGCTTCGGCTTTTGGTGAACTTCTCTGTGCCTCATTAGGGTTAACGCGATGACGTAACGACATTGCATGGTTGCATTTTCGCCAGCAACAATGCGCCTTTCACAGCCAGCCACTATTAGGCAGATTGGCTGTGTAAATCCCTGAACAACTGTGGGTGCTTCTACTGAACAAAATTCTTCGGCTCAGTTTATCACCGCTGCGTACGATCGAAACTTTATCTTTCACACCTGTGTGTAATCTAACTGGTAAAAAAGATGGTGCATTGCAGTGTGAAATATTTAGCGTGATTAGTATGCACACACATGCGCAACTAATTCCAAGTCACACAGCATAATAAATGCGGAATACGTGCTGCTGGCACTCTCAAATACGGTAAGGCCAAAGGTCGCAGTGCTTCATTTTACACACTCCTTTCAGAGCAGATCAACAATTAACTTAAGATAGCCCGAAAGATATGAACAAAACTATCCATAAGTGAACAGCAAAGAGACGTGTCGAATACAAGTCATCAGGTTTATGGTTGCCTGAACCCCATGTAGACTGCCCTGAGACTGGAGTAATATGTTATCCGGAGTGAAGGCATGGCAAAGGGCTCTAGAATGGTTTACACAGCAAAAGCTAAATAAAAAAAAGACAGAACCTGCTCGCTTTGCGATGAAAATACTCCCACGTTGCACCTAACGATAGCTGTAAAGGAAAGAGGATGGGTAGTCTTTATTGCTTTAGTGCATCATTTACCTATCATGCCTCTTTTTAACCTAACTCTTTTGTACACTCACTTCCGTGCATCTGCACCTTAAAGAACGACGCGAAATAATTTTCGTACTAGTCATTCGCATATTTAGAGATGCGCAGCGCGAGAGAAACGACTGACGAGAACGATGAATGATGCAGTGCTCGACTTTTTCTATGAGCACAGCGTGAGAGAAATGGTCGACAAAAAAGAAGAACAGTGTACAAGTCATGTTAGAAGCAAACTGCTCCAAGCGTTCTGAATAAAACCCATTCAGGCATAATTTGATACAATACGAAACAACACTTGATACACTCCAATGGAAAAGCATCACCATGCATTCTGGGGGCTCTCATGCGAACCAGAACACCGTGGGCACCACATCATGAAGTAGCCACGCCTGCGCTCCAGTCAGGTCGAAAGATAACTCGAAATAGCGGCCACTCTATGTCGCCTCCCTGGAGGCTGTTTTCAAGTCTCCCTGCTTAAATTTATTGCCCATTGGTGATGTAATTTGGGCTTATAGCGCAGGAATGTGTATGACAATAAAGCGCAGCTTCAGAGACACTAGCGCGACGGGACAACACAGAGCTGAGCAGACAGGGTTCCGCACGTTTGTGTGTAGCGACGCCCAGCCTTGAGCTATAGTACTGTTTCATTGACATATAAAAGACCCTCCATTTTGAAACGTCATTTCCGAAGACTTTGCTGGTCTCCTCATACAGTTGACGGCACAACAAGTCGGTGTTGTCGTGAAAACAGACGAGAAGGATGAAAAGATGAAACGCCGAGGGGAAACACACATTTAAACTGACAAACCATGCTAATGCCCTATGTAGTGTACTGCCAAAGGCTGACTTCCGGGACGAGGCCGCTTGCTTCCCGTAACTTGACTTCGGGTGCCTGATGCATCATCAGGGCCCCTAGTGGAGATCAGCGGCGGAGCTATCCACAACGAAACGGCTTGAGTGCAGTACGGCGTCGCATATGACAGCACAGGTAATTTACTGGCTCGGTAGCTCAGTGGTCAGGGCGCTCGGCTATTGATCCGAAGTTCCCGCGTTCGAACTCGACAGCGGCGGCTGCGTTTCGATGGAGGTGAAACGCAAAGGCGCCCGCGTGCTGTGCGATGTGAGTGCATGTTAAAGATCCCCAGGTGGTAGAAATGCTTCCGGAGCCCTCCAATATGGCGCCTCTTACATCCTTTCTTCTTTCACTCCCTCGTTTACCCCTTCCCTTACGGCACCGTTCAGGTGTCCGCTGAGATGTCAGACAGATGCTGCAGCGCCATTTCCTTTCCCCAAGAACTAATTTAATTGAATTTACTTCCAACGACACACCTTTCTCTCTTCCTTCTTTCATTCTTCTATTCCTTCATTAAAAGCGCGGTTAAGGTGTCCTCTGAGAAGTGAAAAGCTTACTGCGTCTCTCCTTCCCGCACGATTATTCATCTGGCTTTTATTTTTCTATTTTCAAGGCCGCTTTCCAGGAAGCCAGGCTGTTGCCTTCGTTTACCTTTCTCCCCTTTCACATTCACATTGGCTGGTTATGCCCGCTAGGTGGCCTCCATTAGGTAGAAAAAGAGCGGCAGAAGAAAATAAAGGCGGGGACGCAGTAATTGTCTTCAATTCTTATCAGCTGTTGAACAGAACGGAGGATTCCCAACTGGCCTACTTCGAACGGAAATGCTATGAAGCGCGAGCGCTCCCGGCGCCGTCGCTTTGCACGCAGACTCTGCCTCTCGAAAAGCCATTTGGGGCGATCCCCTGCCTCTGCATAGGCGTTCTGTGCTGCTATAGAGCGAAGCACACCAGAGAGGGCACCCCTAGTCTCTGGAAAAGCCATTTCGGGGGCTCCCCTGCCTCCGCAGCGGCAGTCTGTGCTGCTATAGAGCGGAGCACACCAGAGAGAACGCCCCCAGTGAGCACAAACTGAAGCTGCTTACCTCGAATGTGCACAGAAGATCACCTTTGTCGGAGGTCCAAGGGAACCAGTAAACACAGGGAGTAAAAATATCAGCCTTTTTCCTCAAATGTGTTTGACTTTGCACTTTCACCATCGTTTGACGTCCGTTCCGGGCAACTTCAGTGGCGCAAGTCGTTAAGTGTGTGAAGGCTCTCACAAAACGAGCGCAGTCGTACGGGCACTTAAGGAAAAGCAAATAGTTCACCCTAATAGTGGCGGCTCGTGTTTAAAATGCGCTTTGCAGCAGTAGTTCACGTCCAGCATTAAGCGCCCCCTGGCTAGCCTGTGGTGAGCTCTCGTCCGATGAACGATCCTCTGCAGAAAGCGTATTTAGCTTCTCAAAGAAAGGTCCGGTTCTCTGAGCAAGCAAGCTAATAACTGGAAAGTGACAAGCTGGTATCGGGTGTTCCAGATACGGTGCGTTTTGCTGCTACAAAGTGATTGAAGTATTTTCTTAGCTACCATTTAAGTGCATTCGTTTAGAGGCCTCCCAGAAAAGAGTTCTTATCAAGGCGTTCTTTCAAGAGAGTTTGCTCGTTTTAATCATGCTCTTGCTTCGCCTTCGTTCTTTTTATTGATAAAATAAGAAAACTTATTAGCTTACAGTGCTTTCCTTTGCTTTACCTGGCAGCACCGATCATATCAAGAGTATATATCTCTGCCTTCGGTGTTCTATTATAACAAGCGTTTGACCGCAGTGGTGTCCTAGTGGTTGAGCATCCGCCTAGCATGAGGGAGGTGCGGGGTTCAAACCCCACTGCCGTCGGGTACCCACCGGTGATACAATAGGGACAAGCTTCCGCCGGCCTGGTGCTCTGCTTAATCCGGGTGAAATTCTTGAGAAATGGGTCTTTGACCCCACCTTACACAAACGATAATACCTTGCCCTCTTTGGCCACAAATGCCCTTGTGCCATAAAAATTCACTGTCATCATTATAACAAACATTTATGCTCAGAAATAACCCAACTTTAGAGCGCAGTTCTTAAGGGATCGTCGCAGGGTTTCACGGTGGCGTCGAAGCTATGTTATAACCGCAGGGTCTGGTTTTCGTGGCGGAGGATGGCGCCACACAAAGGCGTCGCACAATACGTCCGGCCATTTGTACCGCGATGAGCGAGGCAGACGCAGCGGCTAAACGGGCCGCGAGAGCAGAAGAACGGCTACGCCGACATCAGGATCCAGTTTTACACGCAGCCGAAGCTGAAGCGGCCATATAGGCACGACGTTAAAGGTGGCTGCAGTGATCACGCCCGCGCCACCGCTGACTGAATGCAGAGAGCACAACTAAACGAGTCGTTCGTAATGATGCGCGCGGGGCGAATAAACCTTGAAAACTACAGGCGCCAATATAGGCGCGGTTCGCACATACATCCGGCCAGGTCTTCTACCGCAGCATAACGTAAAACCGAAGCGCTGTGCTCGAATTGGCATCAGCTGAGGGCGTAACATCCGAGGAATGTTTTTCTTTTTGTTGGTCGGTCAAGGATTACAATAGTGTTGTCGGCATGTTCATTTATCCGAAATGAGCAGGCGAAATGATGCCAAGGTCGTATTTCTACTATTTCAATTCAAGATTTGGAAACGCCTGTTTATTCCTTTCTTCTTTCACGCCCTCCTTTATCCCTTCTCTTACGGCGTGGTTCAGGTGTCCAACGATATATGAGACAGATATTGTGCTATTTCCTTTCCCCGAAAACCAATTTAAAAAAAAATTAAAAAACGCCTGTTTATCATTTCAAATTTCACTAACACGCGAAGCAGCCATGAGGCTGCCTTTCCTCAAGCGAATAAGCCACACCACTCATAAGATTCTGTGCGCTGGACTTCATTATAATTTTCTACCACCCTGCGCAGGAACGACACGTCGAAGATAAAGTGCCATCATTAGCATTAACATATCGATGAGGATTGCTAGACCTACACTGTGCTTACCCGATTTCTAAGGCGCTCATTTTGTTTTAGAGTGAGAGGAACGTATTAAGTTGCGAAATCTAGTGGACTAAAGTAGATCGTTGAAGCAGAGGAAGCAAGTTTAGCCACCTTCAGATTTTTTTGCTTCGGCAAAGATTCTAATCGACAATTGTAGACGTGCGTTTGGAGCTCTCGGCTTAGCTCTCTCCTTTTTTCTTCTCGAGGAATGGCAAAAGCTAAAAAGAAGTGTACTTTTCCTAAGCAAAATGCTAGAAATAAAATCGCTGTCACGCACACACTGCGGAAGAGAAATTGTTAATCATTTTGATCCGCAAAATTTAGGAAATTACATACATCTGTTGCTAAAGTAGGTAGTTATACTTTTACGGTATGACAATAAAACAAAACCTTGCGATTATTTTTTTCTTTCAGTAAGCACTTTTGTGGCTGTTCAGATTTTTATTTCCATTCCCCTAGTGCGCGAGAAAGCAGATGATGTGATTAGCTTTGCCGGTGCTCTCTTAAGAGAAGCAGACGTTCGCAGAGAACGTAAAATTTTAAAAGTTGTTCAGTCCTCTAAATACAGTTAAAAGAAGACGCGGAACTTGAGTAGCCTTTTATAGTGTATTTGATATTTCAAGCATGTTTACTTCAGCGGGCTGAAAAGTAATGAGAGAAAAGCTGTCTAAAAAGGCTTTAAATGAGCGGTGTCGAAAATGGTTGTTTGGATTAATAAGAGCGTATACTGTAATTACCCCAGCTATAATTTATTGCTAGAAATATGTGCCGGCGTTGAACGCGAGAAAATGACGGAAATGCAAATTGCCCCGTGTGCTAAGAGCGCAACTAAAAGTAGAAGGAGAAAACACTAGTAATTTAAACATCTTTACAGGCGAAATAAAATGTATAGAAAAACAGACAACTCAATCTTCTAAAATGTAATGTGACCATTTAGATACTAAGAATTGCTATTTGCTTTCTTTATTAGGTTACAGAACGCAGAGGAGTAATTTTGCTGGTTCTTAAAAGAAAAATCTGATATTTTAGAAAGCTCTCAACGGCCGGCACAATTAGTTTCAGGAATTTTCCTCTAAACATCTTTAACGGGGTAACATGCGCCGGGGGGCATTCTGTGTTCCTGTGTACTTTTCTTCAGGCCAAATACGAGAATTATATACCAATCCAGGATCTATGCATATCTCTGGAATAAAACAAAGTGAATTAAATTGAAGACTCACAGCAAGCACTGTCTGCTACTACGCTGAATTATTCATTTTGGTGAACGCAAGCCAGTCAGCTCTTGTTTAGAGACGAAGACATAACGTATCTAGCTTCGGCTTTTGGTGAACTTCTCTGTGCCTCATTAGGGTTAACGCGATGACGCAACGACATTGCATGGTTGCATTTTCGCCAGCAACAATGCGCCTTTCACAGCCAGCCACTATTAGGCAGATTGGCTGTGTAAATCCCTGAACAATTGTGGATGCTTCTACTGAACAAAATTCTCGGCTCAGTTTATCACCGCTGTGTACGATCGAAACTTTATCTTGCACACCTGTGTGTAATCTAACTGGTAAAAAAGATGGTGCATTGCAGTGTGACATATTCAGCGTGATTAGTATGCACACACATGCGCAACTAATTCCAAGTCACCCTACATAATAAATGCGGAATACTTGCTGCTGGCACTCTCAAATACGGTAAGGCCAAAGGTCGCAGTGTTTCATTTTACACACTCCTTTCAGAGCAGATCAACAATTAACTTAAGATAGCCCGAAAGATATGAACAAAATTATCTATAAGTGAACAGCAAAGAGCCGCGTCGAAGACAAGTCATCAGGTTTATGGTTGCCTGAACCCCATGCAGACTGCCCTGAGATTGGAGTAATATGTTATCCGGAGTGAAGGCATGGCAAAGGGCTCTTAAATGGTTCACACAGCAAAAGCTAAATAAAAAAGAGCAAGAACCTGCTCGCTTTGAGATGAAAATACTCCCGCGCTGCACCTAACAATAGCTGTAAAGGAAAGAGTATCCATGTAAACCGTGCCACACGTAGACTTCTCCACTGCAGGAATGCATGCGTGCTGACCCGTGTCTGCCTTTCCGAAGGCGTTATTCCTCTCTCTCTTCTGTTGTCTAAGATCTCGCCTGGCGCTTCCTTAGCCAATCATGCTGTCCATCCTCCTCCGGGGTAAAGTTCACGCCTGTCACTTCCGAAGGCGATCGCGTTCTCGCCGATTAGTGGCAGTACTTGTGGCAGTACTTGTGGTGGCAGTACTCTTTGTGTACAGGGCAGCATACCACGCTCCGCCTGTACGCAAGCGCTAGAAGCTCCTGCAGGCTGCCGCTGCCTGGCGTTACAACAGTTCGCCTTGGGATTCCGTGAGTCATTGTTCTAGGTGATACTTTAAAACCCTGCGTAGCTGGTCCAGCCGAAATCGATGATATCGTGAACTAACACTCACAAGACGCAGGAAACGAGGATGTTGAACCTCGTTAAATTGGTTGGGTTATGTCCATGGGGTTTAACGTCCTAAAGCGACTCAAGCAGTGAGAGACACCATTGTGGAGGGCTCTGGATAATTGTGTCCTTCTGGGGTTCTTTAAAGAGCACTGACATCCCACAGTACACGGACCTGTAGCATTTCTCCTCCATGGTCGAAATGCGACTGCCGCGGCCGGGATCGATCCCGCGTCTTTCGGGTCAGCAGGCGAGCGCCATAACCACTGAGTTTTCGTGACGGCACTAAACCTCGTTTAAGCAGCGAATTGTGCACTTGTAAAAGTCCTAGAACTGCAGTTTTCAATACACAGCAACTGGACGGACAAAACTTCGGGGCAAAGTGCGGCGAAAATGCAGCCATTGGATGCAGTCCTGGTTTAAAGTTACGGCAGGGCATTTGAGAAAGCGGAATGATTTGAGCGGCATCGCAGAGCTTGTTAGCTCGGCGATGATTTCGTTGACTGTATACGCATACAACGTTTACTCGCCACAGACGGGTTCTCTGGAAAGAAATTTGTTTGAGCGCAGCGACGCTTCTCAGAGCTTGAACGCGGCCTACATTATTGCAAGTAAAGAAATTAATCCGCCCCAACTGTTTTTGAACTTCTCGAACCTGCCAATACGTTTATTTGCAATGCACTCAATTCAAAACAACAGCGCTCTCGGCAAACAACCGACTGCACAAAGCTCGGTCCTTGTTTGTCATTATTTTCTTTTATGCAACAAGAATATTAACGAGGAATAGCACCGGGAATTAGAAGAGGCAAACTAGGACACTACCGGGATTATGCATTAGGCGCTTGTCCCTGCCACTGGCAAACGCATCAGCGGCGCTGCAGTCGCCCACTCTTTAATGCGTTGCTGTGGTATTGCATGTGTCGTTCGCAAACAGAACTAGTAATTTGCATTCGGCCTCGTGCACGGGGCATAAAACGACGAAAAGTTTATTTTTGTTTCTCTTTTGCTTAACTTGTGCTTCGGCTGTGCTACAGGCAAAAAAAAATTTACCCGCTCGAACGCCGGGGTGATGCAAGTGTATCTGGCGATGCCGCAATCGGAGACTCTTTAAAGCGAGCCGCTAGTGATGACTCCGATGTTGTCACGCAGATACCCACGTTCGCTACACTACCTGTTTTAGTTCACTGCAGCAGTAGCATGGAAATCGGAGTAAATTTATCGCTAAGTAAGCCCAAGAGACTCGCCGAATATCTAGAAGCTAAACTATCCACGAAACCCCACGACTCTCGTTGCAGTTCCGTCCCTACACACGATTTCAAACTCCGCACCAGTGCAGACAAATTCAGCCCTCTAAGCTTTTTCTTGGACGCCAGAGGGTTCTATGTTATGACGTGCAACTCTTGCAGAGATTTTTTTCCTCACTGAGACCATCTCGCTCCCTTTATCATTATCGAAGGACGCGGCTTATGCTAGACGCTGTGTCATTTTATCCTAAATTGTTTAAGCAGGCAATTTTTCACCTTCATTTTCTGAACAAATAATCTTCTCTATATCCTACCATTGTTTCGGTTGTCAGGTTAACCAAGAATATATTGTTTTAGTTCACCTTTCATTATTTAGTCTGTATCTTCTAGTTTTGCAAGCACTGGCGTAAAACTTGCTGAGGAAAGCGATAAACACGAGTTCAAATACGGCCGCTCTTACTGCTATTCACTCTTCCTACTAAAAGAACGTTGAAAGTTTGCCTGTTTAGGACTCAATAGTAGTGAAACTACGCCGATTTACATCTCTGAAAAAGAGGATACGGGCATACCGTTTGCAAGCAAACCACAACATGGAATACACGAGAACGCGTCACAAGTGTTACGCACTACAATTCAGAAAAGATATGCGCATGCGTCGAAGGGACTAGGGAAGAGATACGCTGAAGAATAAATTCTCGCGTTAACACAGCAGATTTTGATAACGCGCAAAAAGGCCGTAGCAGGAAATTGGGCAAGAAAATGTACAGAGAGCATTCTTTACTGTAGTGCGTAACGTTTATGCCACGTTCTCCTGAATTCCGTGTTGTAGTTTGCTTGCAAACGGTATGCACGTGTACTCTTTTACAGACATGTAAATCGGCGTAGCCTCATTACTATTGAGTCTTTATTGTGCTGCGTGTAGCATAAAGCTCCGTAGCATGTGTTATAGAAATACGCTCGCCTGTGGTCAGACCCACGGCTTGTACCCACGTACGGCCACAAACGCACAATCAGGTAGTAATGCTGCCATATAGTCTTTGAAAAATTCGGGTCGTTGTTGTTTTCTCGAGCAAGGGTTTGAGTTTGAGAAGCTCCGGTGCTTCAAGTGCATGTGGGAAAGTTGTACGGCGTCTGCTGCCGCAAGTTTGTCGTCAGAGTTCTGAAGCCGGGACCGCGTCAAATGCCTCAGTAAAACGCGAAATTCCCTCAGTAAAACGCGAAACTATCTTTTATCAGAATATTTGCGGTAGCGCATCGGCTGTAAAAATGCATTTAGACATTGAAAGACCTAAACTGAGAAGAATAACTAAGGAAATCTCTACCTCGTATACCATGCGAGCCAAATCACGTAATAAAGACATTTTATGATTGCTGTTAACGTATAGTATAGGCGACGGAACGTCAAGAAAATTTCAATGATGGAAGCGCCGCGATCGGTCATGTCAGAACATTGTAATACATGAGAAATAAAGCACCGAGAACCAGCATTCAACCGCTGTGAGTGGAGCGCATTTTAATCTGATCGCTATTCAAGAAAGCGGATGAAAATTCATTTTAACAGCTGATCACTTATACAGAAATTAATGTAGTATGCTTTGCACGGCTAATATTTGGTTTAGACAGCCCCGGAAAGTATTTGCTCATGGCGGCAGTGAACGACTAATGGTTACCGTTTTGCTCCTAAATGCAGCACCCGCTGAACCTTAACGCTATTAGCAAGAAAGTAAGGCTTTAATTTGTCTTCAGTTGATGCCAATCATTTCACAATTTATGAACAAATCTTCTCCCTCACCGTACAGGCTTATGCATTGTTAACGGATGATAGATTTGCATTAGTCGCACAACTGCACGTTCGACATAATATTGTTCGCCGCCGGCGGCTTTTGTTTGGACGTTGAGCCCCTAGATCTGAAAATCAGAGATTTCAGGCGCCTTGCTCTCCGGAGCAGGGTGATGATGAAATAAAGCACCACTTCTGAACTACAACCAGCATGGCTGCTATCAGTCACGTTCCAATTAATAGTGAAAGTTATCAGCGGATTTCCATGCACGATGCGCACTGTCGCAAGGCTTTGCAGGCTTTAACTAGTCATTTTCTAGACGCTGCGTCCCTAAAGGCTGCGCAGGCTACTAAGCAAAGAGATGCACCTTCACGAAAGGTAATTTTAACGCTATGCCTGGCATATCGTGTTTTATACAGTCGCAGAGATTTTACGCCCAAGGAGAAAGTAAAAATGATTCACTACTCAAGTACCAGCCCAATTTCCACTTAATCATACAAGTTAAAGAGGACCTATTATAATGCAAGTTAAAGCGGTGGAATTAACAGTGCTCTTCTATGTTGAATGACCGTAACCTTGCTCAATTTAAAGCGTACTAAGCCGCACTGTGTCGAAAGTAGTAACTGCAGTTCGCTTTCTGTAAACTGTTTTACATCAACCCAAAGTGTGATTTACAGTGTGTTGAACGTTTTAGCACAGCTCATCGTTTCTTAAACTATAAATACCTGCAGCTCCCAAGAGATTATATCTGTTTGCATACCTCAACTGGAAAGCCCACTAAATGCGCCGCTTCTCAATTAGGTGGCTCTATTAGATACTTTAAAACCAATCAGGCATTGTAAACCGTTTTCCAAAGCGTTATCTTCTCAACAGCGCCTCGCAAGGGCTTTTCGCTTTAATGCACTGAGCCATTAGCTCTAATTACTAGCCACGTCATCTTTTTCTTTCAACCTGGTGCTGGAAACCCAAAGGCCCGAAAGTTTTAATCTCGCTGATAACGCAGCGAAATGTCCTCAGTTCAAAGTAATGCTGGCCAAATCCTACGCAACCAGCACACGGCACTCAGAAAGGAGAAAAAATGGGAATTGCCGCCTGCTGCTGTATTCAAGGAATACGCACAGTTTAGTTTAGTTTCAGATCTCTTTAACTAATCGGTGGGAATAGGATATGCCAGTACGGAAATGACGAGAACCATTTCCTAAAGGCACAGAGTTAAATAAAACCACTGAACCTTGCAGGACATTCTTCGCAATCCTGCGTTCCCCTATTCTGTAGAATATTTCTTCATGCCAAAAGACGTGATGTCGCGATAAAAAAATTTCCGATATTTTTTTCTTGCTTTTCGCGTTTTGTTGTCTATTATTGATTATCTAAAACAGTACGGCATTGCCACTTTCAGTATGTTATGCGGTGCATTCGATGAAGTATTACGAATATAATTACTGTTTCTAGTCCCCGCAGAGTGTTGTGTAGTTGTAATCAGTCGCGTTCAACCGTGGTGTGCCATCACCGCATTAGACGCGGGGGAATATTTCACAACCGTTTAATAAAGCGCGTTTCATTTAAACATCGAAGGAGCGCTATTCTTATACGTTTAGCCAGAAAGTATTACCTTAACCCAAATATGGGTGTTTGGATCAACGCTAGCTGGCTCGCGATATACTTTACAAAAATGATGCCGTAACGCATAGCAAGTTTCGTAATCGTTGTTATTACGGTGATGTGCTCATGTTTTTTGGCGTTTATGTCTCGCGTTGTTTGTGGCTCGTAGTACCCACAGCGTTCACTTCCTCTTTTTACAGTTACCGTTCCTTGCATTTTTCACAATGTTTGTTTTGCGGCCAGGGAAACACGGTTCCACAGGCCTATTCGGTTTGACACGTCGCGGCCAGCTGAGCTCCAGATCGATGTGCGTGTTTGGTGATGTTGACTGCAAGGCTGCAGGCCACTGCGCCATAAAAATAGGTAATATCATTAGTTGTATGCATACGCTTTGAGAGGTGTTCTCCGCTTTGTTCTGGAGTTGTATTCAGTTGTAATGCAACGCAGCATCGAACGGGATGAGACTCGTGCGAAGAGCTCGACAAGCTCCTCGAGTAAATATCTCACCCAGTGACCGACGCGGTGAACGTCAGTGACAGCGTCTTGTGTAGAGAAAATAAGCTTGATTTATGCAACAAGACGGGTTGTATTCTCCCCACTTGCTCTCTTCGTAGCTTTAAGACTGTTGCGAGTACGATCTGCACACAGTGCACGGCCCAGATCTTTGGCTGTGCCGCACAGAACAATTTTATTTCTTTTTTTTATTTCTACATTTGGTTTTAGAAGCATCGCGACTCATGTGATGCCTTCACTCGCATTCGCGATGCGTAGCAACACTTCCTTCAGCCTCTCATTTCCTTTGCAAGCCCCCCCACATTGCAAGATCTATATTATTTCTTGTCGCAAAAGCTGTGCCAAATACCTCGTGACAAGAAACAAAGAAAAACGTAACGATGCAGACGCAGGCGCTCTGTGAACGCCGGCCGCGAGTGCAGCTTGAGATCTCAAGACACATCGTAAAGTGTGAACCCTTGCGTAACGTGCTCTCGCTCCAACACACAGCCGCAGTGAATGCAGCGAGGATTTTCTTCCTGTGGTCGAAGAAAAACCCTGCAAAGACGCATCTTTCTTTCTGCATGAAGGATTTGGTGACTTTCTGCCATATAAAATCAATCAAGCGCAGGGTCCGAAGGAAGAAAGGCTTGCATGGATGGCTATGCCCATAAGACTGGTTTCGCCGTTGGTGCCCATTTCGTGCGGTGTTATCGTGATTCGTGAGAGTCCTCGATCGACGTACTAGATTCAACTATATGCTATATATTGCTTAACGGCGCTCAGCCCTGCACCCACCGCGAGGGCTCAAAAAAAATGAAAAAATAATTGCCAGCAGCGCTCTGACTATGACGTTCGGCTTCTAGTAACTCGCTGGGAAATTCCACTTGAAACGTGCCAACAGCATTTTCGTGCCTTAAACCATTGGCATCACGTGTAATTCGCCATATTGGCCAATATAACTGCAGCCAAATTCGGCGATAACGAACGCGTGTCAGCGTAGTTTCGATCATGTGCTATTTTAGACGGGAAGTTAACTCCGCAAACAAGTTTCTGGTGGTTCTAATTTTCACGACACCGTTGAAATGTAGTACGTATTAACGTAATATTTTACTGTATTGTAATTGTATGCTTGCTAAATGTACTTTTTTTTTTTACTTGCACGTAGTTCATAATGCTTTTTTTTTTCATTCCTGCTTTGGACCCACAGAACTTCCTGCCGTGTTACGAAATAATTAACGCAAAGAAGCCGAGAAATAATTCCGTTTTATAGATTTTGTTTCACACAAAAGGAACCAAAATGGTCCCAATGAAAACTTTGAATTGAACGAGACTGACTTGGTGTTTTTTTCGTTTTTTTTTAAGTCTGTTGACAAAAACCTAAGACTGCTGCTAAAGCTTTCGCTCTTTTTGGTCCCACGTACTGCTAAAAGTACTCTTCGGTGTTTCCCTTCTCTTTTGTGGCGTGCTAAAGTGACATTCGTGCAGCACAGATGCTTAGTCTTAATTTAATGAAGAAAGGTTAGCGTTCTGTACAGTGTTTACAACGGCTCAATGCCACTTTTGAGCGCTATAATAAACATCAACCAAAACTACACAGTAACTTAAAAGGGGCTACGCCTGGCTGATGACCTGTCTTGGTGTTTTAAGTGAAAATACTGAAATGCGATATCTAAGTGACGCAAGCCGCGCACAATGGTACACATTAGGCTCCTGTATCAGCTAATGCTGCTATCGCTCTCTCGGGACTTATCGCCATGCATCGCCCACGCGGCACATATGTATTAGATTGATATACACGTGCTGGAACGTTCACCGCATTATGAAGGAGCATTACTTTTTAACAAGCGCCTGGCGATTGGAGGAGGTGTGTTAGTTGGGTCTTCTGGGTTTTTACATCGCTGTTAGGAATGCAATTTTAGAGTTGCTATAAGCCATGCTACTTTCCCAAAATTCTGCCTACGGGCACCAATAGATCAGGCTGGAACCGATATAACGTGCACAATTTCTTACATCTAGAATTCCGACCATTGCGTTTCGTGAGATGTCGCAAGACGCAGTTTATATCACAATGTTCGGTAGCTAATGCCGAGCATTAGGCGTCATAGGGTACAGGCACGGAACCCAAACACGTGCGCATATTGGCGTACACGATGTCGACTTTCGAAAACAATCACTGCAGTCCAAATTGATGCAAAACACATTTTGTTTCTGCCATTTCTCAAGTTCAGCTCATATTCAACATTTCAAAATAAGCACATACTATCTGGTTCCGCTTTGATTGGCGGCGGGCGCACAGAATTAGGCTATTTTCTCGCTTCTCTCTAGCTGGGGCCGCCGCGGTGGCTCAGTGGTTATGGCGGTCGGCTGCTGACCCAAACGACGCGGGTTCGATCCCGGCCGCGGCGGTCGAATTTCGATTGAGGCGAAATTCCAGAGGCCCGTGTACTGTGCGATTTCAGTGCACGTTAAAGAATTCCAGTTGGTCGAAACTTCCGGATCCCTTCACCACGGCGTCCCTCATAGCCTGAGTCAATTTGGGTCGTTAAACCACTCTAAAACCATAAACCTCTCTAGCTGGGCACAAAGAGATGTTCAGAGCTCAGGCACTTAAATGCCATGGAAACTCGACAGGTTGCATGTTAGAATGTGTGCTTGTCTAGAATCTTTATTCGGTGTTCTAATTCGTGGCCTGTTCCAAAGCCAACGAAACAGGGAGATGCAGAGGGTGCATACTGCCATTTACAGGGCAATGTTGATGCAAAGCGCAGTGGTATGGCAGCGAACTTTAGATCGGACAGTTCGAGAATGAATGGCTACGCTGTATCGTCCGTTGTGCATGGCCAGCGATCCGCATCGACCGCAGCTTTCAAGTTCACTCATACTCAATTAAATCGACTAAAGACCTTCGTTGTAGCATTCAAAAAGTAACCGCAACTGACATCTGGTACCAAAACAACAGCGTTCAATGCAAAATACCCAAAATTTTCGCCTTTCTGCACGCAACCATGTATCTTTTTCATAAATTTTATTACAGCTCACTCGGCCATGAACCATACATCTGCGCACCTCCGTCGCGCATATCCCATTGCACTGGTCACCCCCTTTAATTTACTCGCCCACGCGACCGTGCCGTATCCTTTTCCACCTCCTTCTTTCCACCAGCCACGTCAAACTAGAACGGTCTCTCCCACTCCGTAGCTGCTATCGCCTGCCCATCATCCTTCAACGCCAACATTCAAATTCATATATCATCGTGACAAAAGGTGACAAAGCTTTTCATTACCTCATTGCTTATGTAAAACCCCGAAAGGGGCCTTTAAGGAAAATAAGGAAAATGAAATGAAGGCGTGGCATCTATTGCTGTAACGCGCCCCGCCAAATCAAAGCCTCCCTTCTAACAACTGCGTGGGCCAGGGTCGCATGAAACCCACTACCACAAAGGCCCATCCCTAACACTTACTCTATCTTCTCACACTGGTCCACGAGATAACATTATCTTTGGCTAGCAAGTTTGCGGTTTTGACATACGGCGCTGGCACTGTTGGGTACAGTCTTGTATGCAGCTCCCGCTGTAAAACGGCTCCGAAGGAGTACTTCCTTCTGATTCTACAGGCTCTGAAAACAAACCTTAATTTAGGACCAAGCAGTACTTCTGGAAGATAGCGCCACACTAAAACCGATAACGCTGTAACACCCTGCATCAAACAGCCCAGCAAAACACGGACAGAAAATTTCAAGGAAATCTCCGAACTTGGTTCACCCAAGCCCCAACCGCAAAAAAATACAGCCTTCCTAAACGCTTAATCACGATCATAAATGAGGAAATTTACGAGGTGCGGAATAGCAAAGGTAGTAGTACGCTGTTGCCACATAAAAACACGAAACCGTAAAACCGTTGCGTTGGAAAGCCCTCACGAACAGCGTGAACTGCTTCACTTCGTTGTTTTATTGAGGATGTCGGCCGTGAGGCGAGGTCTATCAAAAATTGATTGCATTGCGCTTCGCTAAGACTCCTCTTGAACGAGAACGAGAAGTTTAGCCAGTTTCGACGCTGTGGTTGAGTACACAGGAGTGAAGACTTAAAAGCCACAGCTTGGTAGCGCACTCTTGCGGGAATGTTTTCCTGTTTATTTTGAATGCTTGGTTTTTTTCACCTTGTGGCGGCAGCCACAATTTAGCACGCATGCAAGCAACATTATTATCTTACACGCAGCTCCCAAAGCTCATTCAGAGCTCCAGGAACGCAACGTACAAAACTAAAAATGAAAATTCGCGGTTCATTCCGTGCTACGCCTAGATTACCCCAGCGCAGGAATGGATGCGCGCTGTTAAATGTTTTGATGTTATGCATACACAAGGAACAACAACATGATGATTGCAAGTAATGAAATTTTTATTCTCCCGTTGGTTACGTCACTTTCAAGCACCCATGTGGCATCAGCACTCACATGTTATGCACGACATGCCTGCTTAAAACGTTGGCCTGTTATCGGCGTCTTTCGGCAAGCATTTCTTTGAATGCAAGGGTGCATTTAGCGGTTATGTTTGTGCCCCTCACTGTCCACAGATTTTTGTCCGTCCGTCCGTTTTTCTATTCTAAAAGAAAACGACTATCTCCAACTGGACCTCAGTCACTCCCACTGGAAAATAGAAGGAAGTTGTAATAAACACTTTCGAAAAAAAGTATTGAACGAATAGGCGCGTAGCAGCAACTACGCCCACCGGAGCGATTGCTACAACAGCAGATACCCACAACGCCCTCTGCCGTTCTAACATGTATGCAGGTCGTAAAGGATCGCAGGAAAGGAAATTGCTCATCTAATATTTAGCTTGCAAGCAGTGCACGAAAGGGAATAGATTAAGAAAAAACATTTAATGAAAAGGTTCCTCACAGCAACCGAGTCTGCCCAAGCGATTGCTGCAGCATCAAATATCCCCTGTAAGGCCTAGTTATCTCTCATGCAAATCACAGAAGCTTATGCAGAGGGCACTTGCTCATGTCATATATGCCTCACAATTAATGTGACATTACACCAGCAGCGCTGCCAGAAACTGGCTCTAATTGCGTACTTTTCTTTGCACAAGCGCAGTAAGGATGGGTGTAAAAGATACCCGACGAGCGATAAGTTTCATCCTGGTCTGAAGAGCCAGGACGCTTATAGAAGCCAGCGAAGTCCTGAAATAGGGGCCCCGAATATCGATAAGCCTCACATGAGGCCAGCTCAATCATTCATAATTCGATAAAATTTATTCGCTCACTCCCCCCGAATGAATGAATGAATGAATGAATGAATGAATGAATGAATGAATGAATGAATGAATGAATGAATGAATTTTTATTGAGGCAGAGGAAGGCCTGTGGCCATGGTTTGGGGGTTGGGGAAGAAGAGGATCTATTAGATGAAGTAATAGTTCAGTTCCAGGTCATATAGCTACACCATCCTATGAAAGGAAAATAACCCCACGAGATGACCAAAGGGAGGCTTTGAAACCGTTGCGGCCGCCGCGTCTCGAAAAAGGATAAAAGAACAAAGGCGCCCATGTGCTGTGCGATGTCAGTGCGCTTTAAAGATGCCCAGTTGGTGGAAATTACTCCGGGGACCACCACTACGGCACCTTTTCCTTCCTTTCTTCTCTTAGTCCCTCCTATAACCATTCTCATACGGCGCGGTTCGGGTGTCCACAGAGATGTGACACATTTATTGCGCCATTTCCGGTCAAGTTAATGTTTAACTGGTGGAATTTGTCAGTTGCTTTTTTTCTTGACCCCTTACTGCGGCCAAAACTCTTGGAGCGCTTTGTCAATAATCTTATTACCATGCTCAGTGATGTAATAGCAGTTTAAATCAGAAGAAGAAAAGAGGAACACAGGCGTACACGTCCAGCGATGTCATACATGCGCTTATTGGGAAGCGGTGACAGTAATCGAATTTCATTTAAAGTGAATTATTGGTGAACATAGAAAAATTGTAATTATTTCATCATAAATACATTTGCATCGACATGGAAACAATTACGCATAAAATTTTTCCTCAACTGATGCAGTCCGGTAAAAGAAACTGTTCGTCGTACTTTTTCTTGTTAATATACCTTTTGGCAATAGTATTCATTTCCTTTCCGGAAAACTTTTACACTTTGTGAGGCACTTCAAATGCAAACATCAGTGTGCAGAAATTTCGTAAACTCTCCCCTGTTGCTATGCCGTAGCTTTTTACGATCTCCAGAAGAATAATTTTCCTTGTTTTTTGTTGAGGTAGATCGCCTCAAACATAAAATTCTCCTTCGTACTGCACCATTTCAGTTTTACTCATAGAACACGCGTAATTATTTCGCTCCGAGACCTCTTACAGGGCTTTCAATGTATTAATAAGGTCAGCGAGTTTTTTTCCTAAATTTTGGTGAAGTAATAAATTCCATCAATTTGCACGGCTCTTCAAGAACTCTTCGCTCACCGTCCATCCCTTTTATGAATTTTTGCTCTGCCATTTTGAGCAGAGCTGCATGATGATCTAGTTAGCATTACACGCAAATTAATATCCTTAGGAGGCCTTTCAACTCCCCTTGTATGAAAGAGATGACCGATTCGAGTACCTGCCATTGCAATTAAATTGGGTTATGCTTTGAGAGAGTCGTAGCATTCGTGAACCAGGCGCCCGCAGAGAAACGTCTCCACAGTTGGAATATGTCTGTATTTAAATTCAGCGACATGATCAAGTTAACAGATCAAAGGCTCGCTCATAAAAGGGCCAGAAAACAGAGCAAACCGGAACCATACATGTTGTAATAAAAGAGTAATTGCGCATTGGCATCCACCCGAACGCAGCCATACGGTTGCCAAGGGAAGCTATACAGCTTCCTCAGAAACTTCGCAGTTAAAGTTAAAGTTTGCGCTTCTTACAATCTACCGGCCTGTGTGAAAAACTTTAACTGGAACGCCTTGTGTGTGTGTGTCTCCATGTGTGCACGTTCCTTTTTTTTCTTTTTTTGCGTTTTCCTCTCTGTCATCTTTTTAACCCCTATCCCCCATCACCAGTGTAGGGTAGCAAACCGGAGACTCACATCTGGTTAACCTCCCTGCGTTTCCTTTTCATTCTCTCTCTCTCTCTCTCTCGCAGTTAAAGATACTTCGCAGAGGAAGAATTTTTCTTTAACTGCGAAGTTTCTGAGGAAGCTGTATACCGTCTCTTTGTAGCCGTATGGCTGCGTTCGGGTGGATGCCAATGAGTATTTCCTCTCTTATTACAAAATCACTCCACCTTGGGGGATTCCCCTAAACATTTGACCAACACTGTCCCCACTTCGAGGTATTGATCAATTCGCTCTCGCCCTACCATAAACTTGCCATCCCAGTTAGCTCAGTTGGTAGAGCGACAGCTTCAGTGAAGCGGTAGGGCCTGGTTCGAACCCAGGAGGAATTTTTCTTTAACTGCGGCGAAGTTTCTGAGGAAGCTGTATAGCTTCCCTTTGTAGCCGTATGGCTGCGTTCGGGTGGAGGCCAATGAGTATTTACTCTCTTATTACAAATTTGCTGCACCTTGGATGATTCCCCTAAACATCTGACAAACAATACATGTTTTCAATACTTTAGGATGAATTTTTAGCCTTACTTTCTTCTAGTCCTGCTAACACACGTGAAACTGGAAGAAACTTACCGTTGCTGCTTTCCTTGTTGCTGCCGAAAACGTCATCATAGAAATCATGATAACTGGCCTTTTACACAGCAAGGTGCAGCCACGGAATTGAAGTTTAATGCAAATTAATGTCAGAGGTATATCGCAAGAGTATATCTCCTGTGCGCTTCATGCTAGGAGCAAGCAAGCATATCGCACAAGAACAAGTCTTGATATAGATCTGGGAAAGCAGCTACCCATCGCATATGCTGCGATGCCTATAAGAATTTAAAAAGGAACCTCAAACTGCTTATATAAAGCCTCAACTGTCACTGCAAGCTGCGCGGGAACTCGTTTAGCGAGCCTGACAACTTCAGCTGTCGTTCAAGACGGTAAGCACTCAAATGCGCATGGCTGAACCATGCAGATGCATTTACACTCAAGGGGTTTGTTTACTACAAGCCACTGCACAAGGCCAGCCAAGCGTGTCAGAACTTAATGGGCGTAGCAAGCCTCGCTGTATTTGCTTGGAGAATGAATCACTACATTAGCCTTTGCGATCGCACTTTGCACAGATTTGATGACAGCTCGACTGGGAATAGGGAGCGAGAATTCAGCGTGCGCTTACGAAGGTTTTGCGCTCAGTTTCGTCGTCGTAGTTTGGAGCTTTTTAACATTCATAACGTTATAATGAGGTTCACTGCTATGCTGTTTAGTTTGCTGATGTATACTATGTTTGGTTTATTATTTTATTTTTTCTTCTTGTCAATTTGTTCAGTGTTCGTTGCGGTATTTTTTTTTTCGCTTCTAGTGTCGCCGCGTAGAGCCTCACTTCGACTGCATTGTGTCGCCTCTTCTCTTGGGTCAAGGTGCTGTTTTCACATAATGCTGCCGCATCTGCAGCAACTAGACCAACAACACGCTGCTGTCACAGTGCGTATGAACGTAAAACTAACGAATCAAACGTTCTCAAAGACTGTAACTTTTTTTAGTGTAATTTTTCTTCTAACTGCGATACCTTAAAATTGGATTCTCGTATTGTTTTCTATACTTGCTACAAGTTCGGATAGAAACTATCTTTTTACTCTTGAAAGCAAAAATATAAGCCTGTGTTTTCATTGCGGTATGTAATGTACACGGCACAAACATGGCAGAAAGCACACAGTTATCAATTATGTAGAGCAATTTAAAACAGAAATTTTGACTGAAGCTGCTGTAGCAAACGGGAATAAAGTTTCCCCGGGCTCGAAATCCTTATTATCTACTCCAGCATACTTGCTGCCTTTGCAAGGCAGGTACATAATGAATAAAATTATAACCGCCAATGGTGAAAATAATCCTGCCGCTATAAAATGACGAATGAAGAAAAGTTAAATGGAACAGTGAATAAACTAAGCATACTAACCGATCGAGCAAAATCTGCGGCTTATTATGCCACAGCAGACAATACATGCGGACTTACTTCCTCCTGTGATCCCTGACAGAAACACGTGTTTCAGGCGTAGATTATAGATCAAGTTCGAGACTTTGAAATTCCACACCACAAAAAAAAATTGCGAACTTGTTTTCCCACACTTTCTGGAGTGGCTTTCGCGGCATAATAAAAAGCGGAACCAATCACCCAAATAAATAAAAACTTATCCTTTTGAGTTAACATGATTACCAAGAGTAAACTGGCACCACTCTTTCAGAGCTGGGGGACAGCTTTCATTTTCGGCCGTCACGGACAGCTGTTGTTCCCAGGCCTTATCATTCATGCAGGGCACAGTGCGAGAAAGAGCTTAACCAAAAGAACAAGGACCACCGGACGGAGCGCTGAAACATCAACTTTAATATCGAAAAGACTCGAACCCTTGTTTAAGAGGTGAATATCAGGCCGCATGACCAAGGAAACAGGAAAGGGTCTTCTTGCTTTGTTCTTTTATTTTTTCTCCTCTTTTTTCATTTGTTTTGGTCACATCTTAAATACGGGTTCGAATCTTTAATATTAAAGTTTGTACTTTAAGCGCTATGTCTTGTCGTCCTCCTCCTTCTTGTGCTCCATTATTTCTTGCGCAGCGCACTGCAAGCATGAGAAGAAACCAACTCGCCCAAAATTTACTTTTCGCGGTGCTCTAAAGGTCAGCCGAAGAGATGTTTCTAAGCGAGGTGACAACGTGGGAGTACTTCACAACGAGTTCCTGGTTTCCTGTTCCTTCCATTGTAAAGCCAGCAGATCCTTGTTATTTATCTCAAACAAAACTTGTCGCCAACAGACATGATACATCATGAAATCAGCAGAACTCGAATTTGTGCGCAAGCTTTAATCACTAATCAACTGAGATCTGCACCAAACTAAAAATAATATGGACGCTCTGACGACATGTGATTGTGAAAAATTGTTTAGTAAAAAAAAAAGAACCCGCGTGCTGCGCCAACCATTTCTTTATTTACCCTACTAGACCTAAATAAATGACGTGCAACCACATCGAGTATTTCACGACCTGAACACCGCGCAACCCAACCATGGAAGCAAGGCGGCTACTTAAAGAGAGAGAGAGAGAGATAAAAAGGAAGACAGCAAGCAGGCATGTTAACCAGAATGTTGCTCCGGTTGACTATCCTGCACCAACCCGGAGCCTCGAATCTTTTTACGCAAATATCGCAAGAAATAAGTGAGATAGCAGAGCGTGAATCGAGTGATTTTTTCGGATAACCCAACGCGTATGTGTAGTTGCCTCTCCCGTCCTCATTCTCGTTTTGGTGTGCGTTCTAATCGTGAAGAACGAATCAGCCCCCAAGGCGGAAACACAGAGGTCTGTGTAAACGCTGTAAAGAAGGAAGAATTAGAGAACTGAAGCCAACAACAGCCATCACGTCATTTTTAAAGGATGTATTTATGACGTCACATTCAGGAAAGCTATTTGACTGAAGTGCATATAATAACCGAACGAATGCAACAAACGTCGTGAACATTATGGATAATATTTTTACATGGGTTTATTGGCGGACTCCGAACGTTGCTCCCCACACGCCTCTTAAGTGAAAGTGTATTTATCATATTGAGTTATTGTGCTTTAAGAAATAGGGTCTGGTCACAAAGGCGCCAAATCAGTATGAGAATATTGTTTACGGACCAGAAAATTATTAAATTGCTATATGCGCCTGTATGGCAACACAAATCATTGGGCCTGAAAGCCGTACGTCGCCAGACTCGTTGGAATTTACGGGCTGGTGTGAAGTCGCTTCAACTAGCCGATTTAGCGAGCGTTAACTCTAATGCCTCGTTAGTTATCATAAAAATAAAACCAGACGTTCTTTAGTGCTAATGTGCAGTTTATTAGAACTTCTTTAGTGCAACTGTGCAGTGTATAATCTTTAGCAAGGCCTTTATTATTGGTACACCTGTTGGTAACATTTGACAAGAAAGCGTTAATGGGGTACTGAGGGAACCGAACGCAATAGGCAAGGTACGTCATGCGTCATTCATTGCTAGACTTGTGTTACATTTTGCAACCTGAGAAAAGCCAGCCTGCAAAAAGCCAAAGCTAACGTTCCAGCAAGGTAAAGATTATGAAATTACTAGAAGTCGCAATCGCTATTGCACTTACTAAACAAAAAAGATGGGTATTTTCTGTACTGCGCCACCTCTGTACTGCGCCACCTGGGAAGCACCACCTTTGTGGGGCTTCCCAGCAAGGTTTAAGAAAGCACCATGGCTCTTGAGCTTTTTTGGCATGTGCACCAAACGAGCAGACTTCAAATATCGAGGCTTTATTGAGAAAATATTGGTTTCTCTGGTACTTTAATGTCCCATTTTCTATTCACCACCAAGCATTTGAATGTAACGTGACCACGAAGCCATGAACCTCTTATTCTGCTATCAGCTTCAATAAACAGGAAAAGTGCATCCGCTAGCATGCCTTCTGCCTCAGTGGTCCCTCTTGTTCTATGTGCTTCAGCTTAACTCACAGCCCCATAGCTTGAGTAAAGCGGAGCAGGTTTAGAGCGGCTGAAACGTCGGTTGTAGTCCACCTTAGGCTACTGAGGTAAAATTGCTAACGAGATGTCTGGCATGATCTGTACGTTCTAGAATTGGCTCTCTGACAATACTGCCCGGTTATATGTCCTTGCAGGCCGCCTTAAAGTCTTTGGAGTGTCGAACTGTTCGCGAATATTTTGGACTGTTTCATGGGTAATGTTTCATGTGTCGCTGCATGTGCTGTCGTGCATCTCATCGGCTCTGAGATGTCATGGACTGTAAGGAAATGACACGTGAGAATCATTTCATCTCAGTTTTGTCAATTGTCTAAGCTTCTGCAATAAATTTTAGTGTGTTCCTATGGCAAGACCAGGTACAAGAAACCCTTTATAGCTATAAGTGCCGGTGTAGGATACGAAAAGAAATATAAGCAGTTGTCACGGACTGAAAAGCGAGAGTTCTTAATGTAATGAAACTACTGCTAGTGCCACGCATTTTGTAAACGTAGCTACGGCGGCGGTGCCTCATCAGCTATGCAGCTCTACGACTTGTTATGAAAGTCTGCAGGAACGAGGAGCTTTCACTACAAGTTAGTTTTCCACTCTCGGTCTTAAGTTTAGGACGTCCAATCATATTGGTTGCTTCATCGTAACACGTAGAGAACTCGCAGTGCTCGGCCTTTAGCGTGTCTTAGAAGATGAGCAAATCGGATTCCTCACTCCTCTTGCGGAGTCTCCCGTTCCCGGCTTCCAGCCAGCTAATAGAAGCCGTCAGCCGGCTTGACGACATCGAGTACCGTCAGCCAGACGGCCGCTTTTTCTGAGCTCCGGCGCTTTGCGACGAGGCAGACTTGAGGAAGCTCAATATTAAGCACGGGCTTAGTGAGCCTGTGCTTATAAATTTGACGTTTTCGCAAGCGTGCTCCGCCATAAGCTGCACGAGCACGGAAACCGCGGTCGCCACGCACGCCAGCTAAAGATTTGGCCGGCTGTACGTACGGAAATAGCTGCGAACTAGCTCATTTTTCTCGCTGCTCCTAAGCGATATGTTTTTGCAAGTTCGCCTTAAGCTTAATATGTTGCTCAATCGAGTTGCGACAGCATGCAGTGTGTTGAAGGAAGGCTCACTCGGCGGAGATGGTCTTTTTGCCTAAATAAATGGACACATATTATAAACCGCTGCAAATTCGAACAGCAAAGTACATGGCTCACTACTCACATCATATCGAAATTTCGTACAAAAGCAACTTTCTCCGAAACCCTATTGCCAAGCATCTCACCCCAGAAAAGCTGAACGCAAGGGACGGGGAAATGTTGTACTTTTCAGAAAATCGGTGGGCATCCGGCGACACTGAAAATCGAGCCCATCACCTCCTGATCCGGAGGTGGATGCTCGACAAGAAGGCCACTGGTTCGGTTTAGTCGAACACCCTTTAACATAAAATTAACATAATCTTTTGCTGATCAGAAAACCGGTTGGCTACCAGCGACACTGGGGATCGAACCCAGTACCTCCCAAATGCCGCAAGGCCACAGCTGTTTAGTCCAAGAGCCTATTTTCAAGCACTTCACCAAAAAGAGGCAAAGGCCAGGCCGGAGAATCTTTTGCGTAACTTTTATACAACCGGTGTGTACCGCCTGCGGCACGGCAGAAAGAACCAAGCACGTTCCAAATGCGAGGCTGGTGCTCTACCACAAGGGCACCGCTTAAGAGGCCCTTTGCCGTTCGAAGGTGGTTCATGAACATCCTTAATGTTGCTGTCTGATTAATAAATTTGAATTTATGTAGAAACTAGTGTTACATACTTTCCAAGGTCTTCATTTGAAATTCTTAGAACATCTATCAGAGGTATGTCATTTTTTCTGGTTTACTAGTTCAGTGCAAGGCACTCGACCCCTCTGATTTATTTCAAAAAGTTTGTGGATCTTTATTAAATCGTCATAACTAATCGCAGTTAATACCTTTCGGAGCAAAATTTCTCGGTCATGTGGCTGTCTTTAAATTTTTCAGACTAGCGCAAAAGTAGCTCACATTAAAAAATTGCAAAAAGTTAAAATAGATTAGATAGTCGAAACTTCTTATAGATCATGCATATGGATCGTGGTTTTGTATCGCACAGCAATAAATATTCAGTGCAAACTGCTTTGAGTTGTTTTAGTTCATTATATTAGCAAAAATGCATCGTTTTTGCTATTTTGCTAATTTTTAATTCTTACTTGACATTCATGAGGCTATAAATTTTTCGGCTGATCTCTATAACATGTTCTATCTTTTTAAAACTCTCGACTCGAATACAATGCAATTATTTTGAGAAAAACGAATGTTGGTTACAAAAAAGTGTGTTTTGCCTCCTTTTCGTCGATGCATTTCCAACAGAGATGTTTCTAGTAAAAATAATAAAGGCGGCCTGATTGGTACCTAGTTTCTTGTTAAGTTTGCTCAGTAATCTTTATCGAACACTTTTACTGAACCCCTCTTTCATCGTCAGCCGACGGAGTTCGGTCGGCTCCCAAAGTTAACAGTCGCAGTCATTCGCGTAACAAAGAACACGCAATACAGCGCTGAATTCAAAAAGAAAATAAAGGCACGCTCTCTTCCAGTAGAACATCTAGTGCAGTCAGATGTTATGCTCTAGCATTCTCCCAAAAATATGAAGCTTTGAATAGTCCGAGTTATATCGATGTAATATCTTCCGGAATGTTGTTTACTCTGAGCGCTGTTGTTTTCAACGAAACAATAAAGTTATAAAGAATGCCGCCTCGTCTTCACCCCTGGATGCTTCGCGCAGTAATCTTATTGAAACGGAAGTAAGGGCAGAAGAGCCACTGTGCAAGCGCTTTCGCGACGCTCAAAGCGGGTGCTGCCGACTTCGTTGATGATGAGAGGAGAGCTGCGGAAAACCGCCGTGGTTGCTCAGTGGTTATGGCGCTTGGCTGCTGACCCGAAGGATATTGGTTGGATTCCGGCCGCGGCGGTCGAATTTCGATGGAGGCGAAATTCTAGAGGTTCGTGTGCTGTGCGAAGTCACTGCACATAAAAGAACCCCTGATGGTCGATATTTCGGGAGCCCTTCACTACGATGTCCCTCATAGCCTGAGTCATTTTGGGACGTTAAACTTCCATAAACTAAACCAGAGCTGTGGTGGTCAGAATTGTTTTGTCATTAGAAGCTACTATCTAGCTAAGCAGGATTGGGCTCCAATGAAAACACTATTGTGGGACAACGGTTTCAAATGGTGTAATTCTCGCAAGGTTTTCAAAGCTATAGACGTTCCAGGCCTCTGCCAGTGCTGTGGCATGTTGCAAGTTGCGCGTCCGCGCCATAAGTGTCGCCACGGTCGGAACGATTGCAGCGATCCTGGTATCTGGCAGCAAACGCGGCTGGAGTCAATGACACAACGCGTCTGCGCCGCCAGTGCCGCCGCGGGCAACGCTGCAGCGCAGTGGCAGCAGACGACAGCGACCGGCGCAAGCATAGCGAGCAAAGTTTTGAGCAATTTATGTTTTTACCGCCAACTCCCAGGCACCGCCACCGTCGCATTTCAAAATCGTCCCCATTGGCTCTACGGGAATGTCACACCCTTGCCTCTGCTCAAGTTAGGGTCAGAATGAATTCAATTCAATTCAATTTCATTTATTTCCCAGAAAAATCTGGATGACTGCCTGGACTAAAAACGGTAGGTATAAAGCTTGACGAGGCCCAGGAAGCCGTTACAAGGCATAGGGGCAGACTCAGTAGAAAATCTTTACATGCACAGAAAAAAAGGAGCAGATTCAGTTGGAGATCTTTACGTACACACACACAAAAAAGTGAACACATAGGTTACAGTTTTCACGAAAACAGGACAACCAAAAAGCATAACACCATCATTAATGAAAATACGGAAGTGCAAACAAACATATTTGCAAGCATACAAGGGAACAGCTGTACTTGGGCGCGAATGATAAGTCAGGAATAATTTCTGAAGAAATGATTCACGGAATACTTTCTTAGTATGGTTATTTATATCTTTATTTCTATTTAAAATTATTGGGAGATTGGGCTGTAATGTTTGGTTGGGTTGATGGGGGTTTAACGTCCCAAAGCGACTCAGGCTATGAGAGACGCCGTAGTGAAGGGCTCCGGAGATTTCGACCACCTGAGGTTATTTAACGTGCACTGTCATCGCACAGCACACTGGCCTCTGGAATTTCGCCTCCATCGAAATTCGTCCACCACGGCCGGGATCGAACCCGCGTCTTTTGGGTCAGCAGCCGAGCGCCATAACCACTCAGCCACCGCGGCGGCTGTGTAATGTTTGGAATACTCGCAACACAGACACATGGTTAGTTCCCCCTTTTCGCACTGACTATGTGATCGTTCTGTTTCAATAGCGCAGTGTCTTCTATTGTAAACCTAAAGGATAACGACAGATAAAATGAAAGCAATAATCGGAATTCATGATCATGAGCCGACGCCAACCACGTTAGAGCTCTTGAAGCAGCCGGCTGACGCTCCTGGTAGAGAACTGCTCCTGGCGACCCGCCCTCTCGCCTCAACTTCATCGATTACTTGCGCAATAGTCTTCATCGCCGGCCCGTCCCACGTCCCAATAAGCCACCTTTCAGGCTTTTTTTCTTGAACAACGCTTTCTGGTACCCAGAGGACCTCAGACCTTCGTAAGACCTCTGAAGGCTTGCCCTTGATGTTAGGCGCTTTACTGCTCTCTCAACGCCGTCGCAATCTCTCTTGTCATGAGAGGTTGCAAAACAATTCCAGTCAGCTGACTGGAAGAACAGATTGCGTTTCTCCTGTGTATGCAGAAGGGCTGTATTGCGTCTCCTTATCAGCAAATAAGAGCCGTTACAATTTTTGGAACCCTACCGAATTGCGTCCGCTCAGTCTGAAGGATGCGTGGAAGCAGGAGAAGCCAGAGCGCAGAGGTTGCAATACTACGGCTCCCTGAGGCCGTCATATTTGCTCTTTCCGTTGCACTCTTGAGTTCTTTGATGCTGCTCTCGCGTACCACTGTTCGCGCAAACGCAACATAAGGTTCTGAGCTGTGCTGCTACCGAGTACTGCAGTGCAGTGGCAGTACAGGGCAACCAAATTGCCAGAGATATAGCTCTCAGATTCAATTTTGTAGCGACAGCTACATTGCGGTAGCATTTCGAGCCTTCAGCGTGGCCACCCCCGCCACCCTGTGGCTGCGCCGCCACCCCGTGGCTGCGCCGTTCCACTCGGCCAGCTGCAGCTATCGCGTCACTCCAGGTTTAACCAGAGCTAAAGCACTGCCAATTTTTTTTTCGCGGCTAAAACAAGAAAGGCTCTGGTAAAAATTGCTGAGCAAAATCTACGTCAAACTGGCTATCAATCAGGGCGAATTTGTTATTTTTATTAAGAATACCTTGTATGAAATTTATGGCGGAAAACGCACCCAAGCTTCATTTTTATATTTCTTAAAAATGAATCTTGTTGTATTGGAATTTAAACTCTTTAATTAGGTAGAATGTGATGTAGAAAGCCAATAGAAAATTTTACAGTGCTCATAAATGTAACGTAAGCGTTTTTGAATGTAGCAAAATCAAAGCATTTTGAGTTAAAATAATGAAGTAAAGCAAAGCAAAAAAATTTGGACTGAATATTTCTCGCTGTGCGTTGCAGCACCACGATATATATAGAATATATGCGGTAAGTTTCGATCGTAAGAGTAAAACATTTATTTTTTTCATTTTTTATGAGGCCTATTTTTGCACTCGTCTGAAACTTTCAAAGGGCAAGAAACCGGAGCAAGAAATTTTTTTTAAAATTACTTCTGCTAATTACCTTCAACAGTTCAGTACAGAGCTACAAATTGTATGGAACAAGTCGGGGCGGGTGCAGAGTGCAAATACTGGCGCGGTTGGCATGGAATGACCCTTCTACGAGCTGTTTTTTTTTGTCGTCCCATACCCAACTATCCTTGACAAAAGCATTTTTGAACGGGAACCAGTTTATACACGCAGTTTTTTTTCATATAATGTAAGATTTTAGTGTGGCGCAATCAAGATTTCCGCAGATGTCGCGTCGGCAGGCTTGAATGTTTTGCTATTAACGTTTTTGTTGTCGTCAAAAGCGCTGCCCATTAGTTGTTCCATGATTAGTTTTTCTCGGCTCTGACTTTTCACCTCTTTAGGCTATTCCTAGAAACTCTTCATGTGAGAACGAAATTATACGAAACTTTAGTTTATGGAGTCAGTTGGAGAACTGACCTTAGTGAGCTAAGCGTCGATGGAAAGGTGGATAACTCAGCTTTCTGAGCTCAGTCTTAAGGTCAATAACAGCTTCCTCAAATTTAAAGGTAATTTATTCTATCAAGAGTATTTGTTACCTCATTAATGCTATTAGGTGCCTTGTCGGCTACAAAGGCAGCCAAGCTGGATGTGGCATCACAATTGCTTCTGTTCATTAAGATTGCAGAGCATCTGCACAGATATAAAATAAATTTAAACATTTGTTCAAGATGAAGGAAATAACATCATTTGTTCAACATAGCACAGGAAACTATGTCCCCCGAATGGTCCTCCAGCACTAACATAACTGTTAGGTGATGCAAACTTGCACACCGTTTCACCCACTTGCCGACAGGCAACTGAGATGTTAATGCACGTGGAAGTTGCAGTTGCCAAGACCGTCAGACCTTCCTCAAGCGCCGATCGTAGTCCGAAGCAGATTTATATAGTTAATGTTCACGTTATGCGGCACTGTGCTGCAGTAGCGCCATCTATGCAGGAAGATTGTAGTCCATATTCTAGGCATTCTGCGATGGTTCCGTTGTCTTCCAACCAGTGATGCGCCTGTTGTGAAGAGGGTACTTTCGATATGTCTGCACACATGTAGTAGAGCTCTAAGCACAGGTGTATTTGGCTCCAAACACCTTGTCTTACTTTCGGCTCTTTCACAGTAAATGCAGGGGCACTACCTCTCTTCATCCCTCGGTGATTCTGATGTCTATTGAAGTCAAGCCTGCAGGCCAAGCCGAGGAACCTCCTCCCCCCAGAATCGCCAACCCTCATCCCCTCTAGCTTGAGGGCTGCCTACCCACTGGCCACCCTCTTCAATCCATCATTCCACCCCACTCCCCTTCACCCTCCAGAAGTTGCATCCTCCACCCTTCCACCCAACTCTGACTTCCAGAAGCGCTCTACACCACCAACCCACCTAACTCTACCCTCAAGAAGGCCTCTACCCACTAGAAGCGTACGCAGCAGCGGAACGAAAAACCCACGGTGAAATCCAATTCAAAGACGAAGTGCAAACAAAGAGAGAGAAATTCAGCCGTCTGGCCTTTGCCACTCCCGGAAGTCAACTAGTCTAGTCGTACGCGTTGGCGCTAGCTCGAAAGAAGGCCGCGCTTCGTCTGTTTTTCACAAACGACAATTAACAAAGTAAAGCGGATAGAGTGGATTCAAACAGGGGAGTGGTGAAATTTAGTATCCAACAAAAACCAGTTAGACCACGATAAATTGTTGCTGAACAGCTTCCTATTACTGATATTCGCCCCCGAAGTAGAATTCATATTTGGGTGGGGTTTCAACATTTCTTTGCCCCTAAACGGCTGCACACAGGTGGCTAGCAATGGTCATTTTTCCGTTGCTTGCAATTGCTCAGTAGCCTCAACTTGTTCCGTCGAAATGATCATCTCAACACCTATCGGCCTGGTTTCTGTGAACTTTGTTCGCGGTCCATGCGCAGTAAATTCTGGCTCTACTTTATTTCCAGGGAACAAAGCAAATGCAATATTTGTTTGCTTATAGATAGGTTTTGCGTCAGGCGGGCAGGTCTGTTAAATAGGACTTAAAATCTCTTCTCCAGTTGCCAAAACGATTTTGAATTGACTTGTGCCGCTTCACTAAAACACTACTATGTTATCGTATAAATAACTTCTGTCAGTCAGTATTAACAATAAAACAGCAGACATGGCAAATATTCGCGTGGTTTTTTTTTTTTCATTCAGGATCTATGGTATTCATCGTGAATACTGCGTATGACTTGTTAACACAATTTCACAACACCATTTTTTGAAGATACCGGCACACAGAAAACGCAAGACGTACGTTTCAGAAAATTGGATTTCCCAGTCATAGAACTTTCACAGACAATACAAGTTCCCGACCTTTGCATTTTTAAAAAAGAAAGCATCTTGCACTAAACAACACAGACAATCTCTTTTTTCGATGCAGCGAGGAGTCGTGGAGAGCAGTGGTCTCGACAGAAGCCATTTCTTTCAAGCTCTGCTTGCGGACGCATTTGCTTTAACCGAGTTACTGGGCAAAACTTAATAAAGATATGAAGAAACTGACTCACGGCTCTCTCTCGGTCTACCACTTAACCAAATGTCTGCAGAGTAGACTAAGTACCGGCCAGCATTTCGGTAGTTCCGCTCAAGTAGCTAATACTGTTCACGGTCGCTCGCAAAGCGCAGCTATCTGCGAGGAAAGATCCGGCCCTGAACAAAACTGCAACAACTCCATTACTTCTGTGTTGCCCGAGATTCTTCTCCCAGTTACACCGGACGAAATGGTTCAGACTGAGGAATGTAGTTAAAGCACTGTCCAGAAAACGTACACCACCTCCATTTGTAGTTTATTATTCCGTGAAGATAACTTGTTTCTATGGCCCAGTGGTCCGTACATGAATATTTTTGCGTGAAGACCATTCTTTTCCATGACCCAGTGGCCCCTACAGTAATTGGTAAGCTTTTTTTCTCATAGTGTGCTACATGATCCTTTATTCATTATTGAGAAAAAACGCATAACCATTCAGAATATGCATGGTCTGCGTTGTAATACAGGCAATGCATGAAAGAATGCAGGGGCAAAGCATTAGAATTTGTTAGTGACTAATGCGAACCCCGTGTATTGCGCGGGTCCACACGGGACGGAGAGGAATGAAACAGCGTTTGGATCATTTGGAGCAAAACAGATATATTCAGGAATCACATATTATCGAGTACATGACGCAGAGGCTGGGGTGCCCAAGCGTACATGCAGCTGCGTTGGCGCCGAAGTCTTGGTCAGGAAGGAAGGAGGGACTGCGGAGTTGAACTGTTTCGTTCGCTCAAGCTCGGTTCCTCCCCCAATAGCTTAGACGCTTGGGGCGCCGGAGGGCCGACTGCCCAGTGGTGTCTACTCGGCCCTTGATGTCTCTTTACCACCCCGCTTTTGCTTATTGAAGCGAAAAGCTTGACTACGCTAGGTAAAGCAGTCGTCGTGTAGGCCGGAGAATGACCTTGAACGACCTTCAGCCCAACCACGTTAACCGTGTATGACCATATGTGGTACAGTTATGGTGTCGAACCCTTGACCTCTGACCTTGACCCATGAGATTCAGTTAACATTTGACCTCTGGCCTTTTGACATTGGGTGACCTTTGGGTAAACCTTTGACCTTAAGAGCATCCAATGGAGTGATGTGAAGCCACAGGATGACATCCAATGGGGGTGCCGTAAGACCATGTGATACTACGTAATAGCCACGTGGTCGTGTGGGTATATATAGAGCGGCTGTCGCGAGCATGCAGCGGATCGGCCATGGACGAGCCTCAGACGTTTAGCAAGCGTCCTTGCTTTTCGCTGAATTCCAGGATTAGCCAAGTTAAGCCACTGCCAATTTTTTCCCCTTCAATTCTGGGTATTCCTCTTTTCAGGCTTTTTAAAACGCTATTATAGTCGTTTCATAGCCTGAAAAGCGGGAACTTAATGCTTGGGTGTGTCGTCTCCCAGAGAAAAATCTAGGGGCAGAAATGAGCTAACCGACAGTATGAAGGCGCTACAGATCACCGAGACTTCTGCTACAAGCTGGCGAGGGAAAGTTCGGATATATAAGAAATCAAAACAGATTGGCAGACACGGTTTGAACGCTGCTTTCTTTCCAACTGCCGAAAATAACTGTGAGATGGAATAGGGACGAAAAGCCCGAAAAAACAGGGAACGGAGGCAATGGATGTTTTAGCCTTTATTATAACTTACCAAGTGGCCTTCAACAATACCTTTCTAACTACATGAAGAGGAGGCTGGTTCGCCATCCTGCATCAAGGTTTTATTGTATTAAAAGCTCATTGGTGGAGGGCGTCAGACTAAAAATATTATAAGATTGAAGTGATGAGGAATTGAAGGCACAGTTACTGTCCCGCGCTCAGTGGATACCTGAACCACGCTATGAAAGAAGTAACGAAAGGCGCAAAAGGGAGGAGAACGAAGGAAGTGAAGATACATGTCATACCCGCTCTGCATAGGGAGCGGGCGGGTGCGCCAACCAGTCCGTGTTCGAAGCTGTGGCATACCAACTTACCATACGCCCACACTCTGCAGTCACCGCTGGCGCAAGGATTAGACAGTGGGTACCCTTCTCCTGTGCAGCGGATATTCAGAGCATGGTACGTACAGGAGAGCGTAATAGACAAAAAACACTTTTCTAGGCGAAGTATATAACCTTTTACTATAAAACAAAGGTGTAAACGTCAGCCACTCAAAAACTTCTACTATAACAAAGAAAACATGAATCAGGCTTTTTAACTGAAATGGGTGTATGATAGCCTGTTTACCATACAAAAGAAAATAGAAAAGCTGTATTTTCTTCATTTTTCTGATAAATGACAAACGTGGCATCCGGTTGTTGTTTTTTTTTATTTTCAAGGTAAATGCTGCTGGCATTGCTGTCTGGCCGGAGGGACTCCCTTTACTTTTTGAGCGCTCCGTTGCAAGCAGAAACCGTTGGAATATGAAGTGACGTTACACGTTTGCATGCGATCACCCACGTTCTGTATTGTCGAACACTTTGTCAGGAATTTTTAAGCTGCTGTTCAGCTGTTATGAACACAGTTGTTATATAAACAGGGCATCCCCGAGCAGCATGAATCATTGTTCCTCCTTTCTCTGGGTAACTCCGCAGTGTCTAGTATATCGTACTTAATATTTTAGCTTAAGAAACTGTTTCGGGCTTTGCTAAAAAGACTCGCATGAGTAAGTTCGCAGCCTCAGCTTGATCAGACAATCTGGTAACAAACAAACAGCATATATTGAGAGATAGTTTTCGAATTTATATGCACGACAATTACAACAGAACAAATTATTCTTTATTGTCATGCACGAAAACTCCCAAATTGCAACCGCCAACAGATAGGCTTAATTTTATTCAAACTGGGCGACTGCTGCCCGATAGTCCAGACTTGGCTGCAACATAGGGCGCAATTAAAGACCGCCATTTCAAAACACTAAGTTCCATTCCAAAGCACGAGGTCTCTGCTTCAGACTGATGCACTGAGACTCCGCTTTTTGTCGAGCAGTCGACTGGAATAATTCCGTTAGTAATGGCGTCTGCGGACATGTATGCCTGCGACTTCAGATATTGCAATCCGCTGCACAGTCCTCGTGTGCGATGTAGCGCTTAGGGCAGTGTTGCGATGGCAACAACAATGGCATCCAAAACATATATCTGTTTGCTATGCGTTCTCATGCCTTTTTTCCTCTGTCTCCTCTCATTTTTCAGTATTCTTTATTTGAAATAGCTAGGCAGGCCATCAAGCGGGTAAGCCTATCCGATGTATCATTTCACTCACGTTGCCAGGAACCGTTAGCCACCAGCTGTATACACACGACACAGTGCACTGACCTTCCCTGCCGAAGAAGCATGGAGGCGGGAGCACGTTTGTGCGGCTCGGTTTGTTTTCCCTCTTGCGCAAGGATCTGGTAACGCTGAAAAGTGCACCTTTATTTGACAGCCGAAAAGACGGCTTCTTTTTTGCGCGGTTAAGCAGATGCTTCAAATGGAAGTGGTGTTCAGTCTTTGGCTGCGTAAATTCAATTGTTTTGTAGACAATATACTGCGCGGTCGAAAAGCCCGATTTTCGCACTGTGCGAGTCAAGTGCAATAAAACAAGGAGGCACCGCTTCAAATGGAATCGCGCTACTTGACTAATAATACGAAAACATTTTTTTTAACTTACATGCGATTGCCTATGGGGAAATAAAATGCATGTACAGTAATGCATCGTGTAAAAACCGCCAGGAAGGTTACTATACACAAGCGTGAGATTCATCCAGAGCTGCTGAGGTATTTTCGTGTCGCGATATACAGAGGTAAAGAATTCTGAGAGCGAAATCTATATATGTAAGGTTATAGAAGAGCGTCTTTAGTTATCCGCTCATATTCGTCCTTAAACTAGCACAACTCTCCAGTTCTGCCGTTCCAGGCGCGCGGCGTCACCGCCGCTGAACTTCTACTCCCCACCCAGCTCATAAGTAAGAGACAAAGGGAGAGAAAATGCACAGGCGGTCATGCGATGTAAAGAAACAAATCTTCGCTAGCAGTATTTGTTACACAATTCGATTTAACATCGATCGGCTTCCATTCCCTATTGCGTCTTTTATTTTGTTTTCACCCAGGGCTTTTCGACGGTCGAAGGCTGATGCGTTGAGGCCTTAGGGGGGTTGATGATGTGTGGAGGGTTCAGGGGTAGTGGTGCTGGCTCGGGCTTTTACACGGTGAATGTGGGTGCGAGGAAGCTAGTAGGCGGAAGTTGAATTTTTGCCGGTGGGTGCCCTCACGTGCCCATCCCCCGAAGGTTGTTTGGAATTATCCAGCGCGCGCGCGCGCGCACGCACGCACGCACGCACGCACGCACGCACGCACGCACACACACACACACACACACACACACACACACACACACACACACACACACACACACACACACACACACACACACACACACACACACACACACACACACACACACACACACACGCACACACACACACACACACACACACACACACGCACGCACGCACACACGCGCGCACACACGCACAAACACACAACACACACACGCGCGTACACACACACACACGCACACACACACACACGCACGCACGCACTAAGCCGCTTGATTCTTATCGAAGAGTGCGTGAAATGATCGCAGACACGCTACAGGACAAAAACTGGCGCGTTATATAAATTTCAAAAAAGGATGCAAGGAACAACTATACGAAACACGTCTCCAAATGCTCAGAGACATCTCACTCAGCAAGACGAGAAGCGAGTAGACGTCCGACGCCTGCAGTCAATGCCTATTTCTCGTCGGCGACACGCCAAAAATGGCTGGCTGCCAACTAGAACTTATGGCAAGCCCTAACTTACGAACTACCTCACGCAACGACATTTCCCGGGTGCAGTCATTCTTACGGACACACATTCTCCGCTCGCTGTGTTTTACTGTTGTTGTTCTTGCGTGCGAAGGACCAGAGTAGACACCACGAAGACAACGGAAATCAGGGTCGTCTACATTGTATTTTTTGTGTTCTGAAAACAAGCGTCCCTTCTGAGTCACTGTGACTGTGCCAAGGAACGGCAGCAAGCCACGCAGCGACCTATAATTTAGAACGAGTCCTGCGATCTCGAGTTCCACTATCGATTGCGACATCGGCTCAGTAGACGCGAGCGCATACGCCGAGGCGGCGGCGTTTGGAAAAACCCTCGCCACATATATTTCATCCCCAAAAAGATACGATTCCCCCTTTTTTTTAAGGAGCACAAAGGTTCATTTTGGAGCCCGGTGTCTAACGTGTGCTGCTGATGCCAGATCAAGAACAAAAAAATGCTGTGATTGGCTTTAAATTTTTTAAAACAATAAACAGTAAACAGATCCTAAAACAGTCCTAGATCCTAGATTTAAAACAATAAACAGATCCTAATGAATAATCATAAATTCATTACAGCTAACACCTCGCGCGCAAGCTTCCGTTTTGACAATGGTAAAATGATTTTCGGCATTGTTATTGCACTACTCAAGGTTTCCACAGACAAGAACGACACATACAGACAGGGCGCAAATGCGCATACAGGGCACATACAGACAGGGCGCCCTGTCTGCTTCTCTATCAGATCAACATCGTGTTGTTGACGTTGCCATATCGAAGCACAAAACGAACGGGTGAAAGATGGCGCATGAAGGAGAAAAAAGGAGAAACACGGTTTACGTGTGGCAATGCGAAAACATGTCATGGACGCCGTAGACGGTTGGTGGTTGTTTGCGATGTCAGTTTATTTCAGGCGATGAGTATTTTTTTTTCGAAGTATGATACCACCCGGAACGCTGTACGAGCAACAGTTGCTTCGCAATTTTGATACGAAAAACTTGGAAGCCATACGATTTAGGGTGCATATGTCGTCGTATGGGATTCATGTCGCAAGCAAGCCTCCAACGCGACTAGCAAATGTAAGCTACATAAGATGGGAAATCGTATGACACCACCCGGAACGCTGTACGAGAAACGGTTGCATCACAGTTTGGTACAAATGTCACCCCAGAAGTGGCGCCACATGGAAGGCGGCCAGTGTCGCCATATATATATATATATATATATATATATATTAAACTGTGATGCAACCGTTTCTCGTACAGCGTTCAGGGTGGTGTCATACGGGTGGTGTCACCAACTTCAGACAATCCTATACATGTCACACACTGTGTGTGTGTGTGTGTGTGTGTGTGTGTGTGTGTGTGTGTGTGTGTGTGTGTGTGTGTGTAACATGTATAGGATTGTCTGAAGTGGCGGTGCACTGCTTGCTGTGTGCGTCATACGGTCGCCTCATGGCGCCGCCCGTTTTGCTCACCATCGCTGAGATTTTCTGTACCATCTGCGAGTACACACACAGGCACAGACGCCACCGGTTTTTCTTGGAATGATACTGGTAATGCTTAAGCACTAAATTATGCCAAATTGTGAGAGGCCGGTCAATATTACTAACCGATGAATCCTGCAACATCAAACGGAGGCACTCATTGCGAGAAGGTCGCGCATTTCTGCTGTCAGTAGGGGCTGCTTGATGACTTCAGAAGAAAGAATTGCAAAAAAAATGAAAGGACCTTGGCGACTACTGACGGGAAGAACCGGCTGCGTGGGTAAGTGGAGGGAAGAGCGAAGTAAATTTTAGTTTTACATAATTTACCTCAAATGAAAGGAAACATTAGCAAAGAGAAACACGACGCAGGCTGGTAAGTGCAACAGAGCCTTTATTCAATGTCGCTAAGTATTGGTATCGCCGTTTTGGTAATGAATTATGAAGTCTAATAGTACCAGCTAGGTCAGCAATAAGTTCTTCTTGCGCAATTATCTCGGTAGTTAATTCTTCTAAAGTGTGAGAATTTTCGCATTCTTGATGCGTGTTCTGACAAAATCATATGGGGTATTAGTGAGCTCAGAGCAACTGTGAAATTGTAATGAAAGCACACAACCAGCTTCCTTATTACAACTGCTATGGCTTAAGAGCTTTGGGAGAACAGGTATAATAAATTTCCAGGAGGGCCGAAGAGAGTATTCGATTAAACAATAAACCACAAAGAAAACTTTTAGGTACGTCTTCGAGTCGTACAATAATGCAGTAGATCATTTCAAAAAAGACAAAAATTTAACTTACAAGACATGCACTCCCCAACGAACGCTGAATAACAGATTTTCTTGATTTTTTGCGCCGTATATTTGGCTTGTTATCACCATATTTTTGCGCAGTGCATGTGCTCTTACTAAAAAATAAATGAAATGACTATTGACAAAAAAGGGGGGGGGGGGGTTCTTTATGTATAAGGTGAGTTATTCAAGCATGCTGACGAATAAGAACGCGCAGACAACGGTCACGTGATCTATGTGGATCCGTCCGAGTGGGTTAGAACATACGCCTTTCAGAGGAATAAAAGCGAGGGTGGGGGGGGAGCAATTGCTCCACCGCAGCGTCCCTTCGATAATAACAATGCCGCATCTACCCCGCTAAGCGCACCGTCTCTTATAATAGCACACATTCTCTCCCGCAGTCACCATCTATGCACACAATCAATCCACACAGTTTACATCACAGTCCACTCCAGAAGTCACCATCTATGCACATATTCAGTCACACTAGAACATAGGCCGTTGTAGTGCCACACTCCATACACACATTCACTCACAGTATAAAGTAGTCTACTCCGGAAGACACCATCTACGCACACATTCAATCACAGTAGGCCATAGTCCATTCCTGCTGTCACCATTTAAAAACAAAATCCGTGTGTCGTCTGTTGACCTTCGCAAAGTCTAAAACCTGGGTTGTTTAAAGTCCGGCACACCCTGCTACAAATTCTTCGAACTCCCCTTTCGGCTTAGCCGCCAGCGCAATTGTTTTCTCTTCCCTACGTGGTGCTCTGGTCGGCTCTACTATGTTTTGACCAATCGCATACGAGGTGCACCAACAGCAAAAACAGATAGTGCCCAGGAAAGTCTGTCTTGGTTCAAGCGTACTGTAGGTTCGCCAGGTAAATGCGATTAGAGATTCTAGAGCCATTTATGATGAGCTGTCATGACCAGCCTCTACAACAGCACCAGCTAACTGCACGGCGCTTTAACGTTCCTTTCTAGAAAGCAACGGTGATTCTGCTTTATTTCTTCTGACATTAGCGCTGGGTTGCAGTTCATAAGGTTCGTGCTTTGTTTATTTTATTTTTCGGTGCTCTTCAGAAAACCTTCGTGAGGTATTCGTCAGCTCAAAAAAAAAAAATCAGCTTCTAGTGTATATAGACAAAGCCGCAATTCCAGGGCAGCCTTGGCAGGGATTTTTATGCCCCGAAGGGCACTTCGTGCACAAATGAAGCTCGAAGGCAAGATGTACACTAATAAGCTGATGATACTTCAAAAATATGCTGTCGTTTTATGGCGCTCTAGCAGTGAATAAGGAGATATTGTTTTTGTTATTTCGTAATCGTGTGTTTTCTTCTCTCAAATTGGCCATACTTCCTGAAGAAGTTAGCTTTTTGAGCCATACCAAGGTGCAACTGGCAAAGCTGCAACCATATCCGCTACTCGCTTGTCAGACACCGGGCCTCGACTCCAAAAAAAAAAGGAAGTATCCTTGCTTCTCCCTCCAGCTCTTAGAAAAGAAACTTAGCATCCATCGTTTTATGTCTACCTTCTTTTCTTAATAAAGCTTAAGGGCCAGATGGCTGGCCCCTAATTTGGAGAAGGTTTATTGAAGGATATCTGTGCGCATATGTCTACGAAGTTGTCTCTGAACAAAAAATAAACTTGAGCTGAATAGCATTTTTGTGCTGGAATATTCAATGAAAGCCCTGTTTTCGCTAATATTTCATGAAATATGCGTCTATCAAATGGTACGCATGGCCAGAAGCTCATGTTTGTTTCCTATATTTAATTCAGACTTCATTATGATCTCTAGAGAAGGGCGTTTCGAAGAGTCCAGGAGCCTTCGAATTGTACAGAATAAGCGCGTTTTAATGAAGCAGGCAACTTAATGGCTCTTAAATCGGAACTCTATCACAAGATGCAAGGTGATCTTGCGTGAGCAGCCGTCTAATTTAATTGTCCTCATTAGCAAAATTTCATAGCATTCCATAGCGTGAGTTTAAAAAACTTGATTTTTTGTTAACCGCGTACAAGAAAGTGGTTGCTTATCTGCTTAGTGAAAATGTCGTAATTACTTCTTTAAATCTTAAGTTGTCCGTAGTTTAGCTACCACTCAACGAGACGTGTATAAATTTACGACAGGCACCATGAACTCAGTTGGAAAATTTGTCTGAGGATAAACTTTCTAGAACGTGCAATGAAAGCTTGTTCTGCTGCGCGTATTGACCCGCTATTTCACTGAAAAGCAGAAGTAGTCTCTACAAATTATTGTTATCCATTCGTTTTATCTTCGAAGCTTAGATCAAAATCATGCATTCTGACACGGTTTCCTATACCTGAGACGTCCAAACCCAGTGGTAGTTGGCACTGAGCTTTCGAGCAGTGCTTCCTGCTCCATCGGCTTTGTGGTGCCTCGGAGGGAAAAAAAACCATGTGCATTTATTGGGTTTTCTGGTGATGTTACAGCTTGATGTTCTGAGCCTTATTGTTGTGAACGTGGCAGAGAGTATTTTTCATTCTCGACTTGCCTGGGGATTAGGGTTAGTACAATATGAAAAAATAATCTCTTGAGTCCATGCAAACAGTGCGATTTTGGTTCCAGTCTGTAGACCCATTTTTGCGACACTACATTTGCATTCAATCAGAAAACTGCAACAAGAAAGTGCCAAACATAGAAAACAGCCTTTACCTGCGTGCGTACGTCTGCCCTTCGTCTATCACATTTCCACGTAAAATAGCATAGAATGCTATAATAACTTAACAGTACGTTGTGTTTGGCTACTTGGAAGTAATTCATATTGTGGGCCAGCGCAAAACGGACCTAGGAAAGAGAACAAGATACGGGCGCTGTCTAGCAATTGAATTTTATTGAAAAACCACGTGAAACATATAAGGTGAAGAACGCACGGAACCAAAAAACAAACAAAAAACAGAAACACATCAAAGATTACACAGTGGATGGAAGACTCTTATCTCATTTCTCTGTAATGTCACGGATAGTTTCGCCACACACGTGTCAGTGTTCTTAGCGATGCAATATGCTTCAAAGACTTCCCTGCCTACCAGATTGCTGCAGTACTGGACCTCAGTATTATGCAAGTCAGGCAAGCAAGGGTCGTCATTTTGATCTTTGCAATCGCGGCAATGCTGAACTAGGTTGATTGGAAGGAGGGGATTTTTTTTAATGTCGAGCGAATTCTCGTGCTCTTTTAGCCTGATGTGAATGCACCTTCCCGCCTAGCCGTAATAAACCTTTCCGCAAGACAAAGAAAACCTATACACGACACCTTTTTTGCAGGTCATAAACCTATCTGCGTGTCAAACTGTGCACTGAAAAAATCCCCTTCTTCCAACCTAGTGCAGCATTGCCGCGATCTCAAAGATCAAAATGGCAACCCTTGCCTGCCTGACTTGCATAATACTGAGATCCAATACTACAGCACCAATCAGGTAGGCAGGAAAGTCTTTGAAGCTTATTGCATCCCTAAGAACACTGACACGTGTGTGGCGAAACCATCCCTGGCATTTAAGAGAAATGAGATAGCCTTCCTCGATAAGAGTCTTCCATCCGCTGTATAATCTTTGATGTGTTTCTGTTTCTTCTTTGTTTGTTTTTTTTTTTGTTTCTTGTGTTTTTCTCCTTATATATTTCACGTGGTTTTTCAATAAAATTTAGTTGCTAGACAGCGCACGTGTCTTCTTTTTCCTAGGTACATTGTCCGTTTTGCACTGACCCACATTATCGGCTATAATAACGTTTACCAAAATATATTTCTCAAGTTCCTTGTTGCAAATATTGAACTGAATATATTTATCTATCGGGAAAATAAAACTCGGCACTCTCAACGGGTGCATGAAAGTTTTGCATCACAATAAAGCAAATCCCAAACGTACCACACGCCCAAAAAACGTTTTTTTTTCTTTCAAGGCAGGACGGGCGCGGCCCCGTCTTCACGTTCTTTCGCGCTATGCTTTCCTTCAATTAACAATGCACTAGCTAGCCTAGACAAAAGTCCTGGTGGGAATCTTGGTCTTTTCTGAGGTGGTTGAAACTACTCAGGGACGAAAAGCGCAACGAAGACAGCGCCAGTGCGCTGACTAGGACGTGGTGCATTACTGGCTTCCATACGAGCTTTAATGCTGCCAGCCATGTACAATCGGCAACTTTGTTAAAAGCAACTAGCGGGTGTCAACCGGCCGGCTAGTCAGCGCCTTCTCCCGGCGCGGAGCGGCGATATCGCTGAGAATGAGCGTGTGCCCCCTAAATTCTCCGCCCCGTCTGCTGGGCTCTTCCAACACTCGCGACACAACCCCCTGCGATGGTTATTTTGGTGGCGCACTTCATGGCTCAGCAAAAATAGCGAGTATCTATCTACCTTGATTCAATTCTTTTCTTGGTCTATGCCTCTGCAGTGCGCATGCACCAGAAATTTAAAGCACGGAAAAAAAAAACATTCGGTGCACACTCAAGCTCCGTTTTAAGAGTTCGACGCGATAGCGTTAATGAGCAGCTACTAAACAACAGCAACCCAGGGAAAGGTCATATATACACAACAAAAAGGACATTATCATTTTTGGCTCGAGAGCAGTGCATTTTACAGGAAAACCAAAGCTTGCTACATTCGTGCCATCAGGTCGCACCTCTTCTGATAGCATTTAGTTAACGCTCACATGATAACTTTGTCATAGCTCACTAGCGAAAAACCACACACTGGCAGGGGTTGTATCGTCCATGTTGGAATAGCCCGGCAAACGGCACTCGTGGGGCGGTGAATTTAGAGTGCACGCTCTTATTCTCGTCGACATCACTGCTCCGCGCTGTGATAAGGCGCTGACTATCCGGCCGGTTGACGCTCGCGCGATACTTTTCAAAAAGTTGGCGACTTTGCAGCAAGAAAAAGAAAAGGAGCAAATTCCTACTATCACGAAAATAATGAGAGTGCAAGAGGTGCAACAAAATAAGAACAGTTCACTCACAACAAACTGACGGGCTCGTCAAACTCTTTCACGAAGACGTGCTCTTGCATCATTCTCACGCAGGTGTACAAACTTGTTGTCTTCACAAAAAACCTGGCGACATATCTTTCTTTATCTTTGTTCATTTCTCTCAACTCCAGAACAACATCAAGCGCAATTCCACCAGGGCTCCTGGAAAGCGTGCAATGGCTCTCCAGCCTCGATATACATCCGCAACCACGACAATAGATGCCTGAGTGCCTTGCCTTCCTTCCGTTTGGTGTCGCAGTGTCGCTCCCTTTAGTTTACGCACCTGTCTGTTCAATCTATACGCGTTTTTCACAGGGCAAAAAGGGTGGCATAGACCACTCTCTTCCCGAAAGGCGCGATATGAGGACGATAAGTCACACATGCATCCCTTGATTGTCTTGCCGGTACGCTCGTTGGCAGGGCTTTGTGCCATGTATAGACACTTCTGTTCCAGGATAACCTGCGGGTATATTAAGGCGAAAGCCTTTAATGGCTCACACTGCGTCCGACCGTCCGTCCGTCCGTGCCCAGGAACGCTGCCAGCTGCGACCTATCCCCCTTACATTCTTTAAGCAATCACGTGACGGCACAGCGGCCCGCGCGGCAACGCGCCTTCGTCAGACGTCTAGATGCAGCAGCCGAGTTATTCGGATGGCCCCCAAGCGGCCCGGTGATTATTCCACGGCAAGCGGTTCGGAGAAGCGCCCCAAGAATGTGGATTCCCCCGATACCAAACGCCAGAAGAATGAGCGAATGCGCATGCGGCGGGCTAACATGTCACCGGGCACCAAGGCCAGGGAAGCGGAAAGAAAGCGGCAGCAGCGAGTGGCCGAATTGGCACAGGCTTTCGCAGAACACACTTTGGAATTTCCAAAGTGTCCTTCAATTTTAGGCCTGACACTGTGCGCACCAAGCTCCCAAGCGGTACAGGTAATCGGTCCAGTATTGGAAAGTTATTGGCATAGGCCGGTCCCACAAAGGACCAAAATAGAATAATTCATTTCAACGTTGGTCCGATTATCTGTGCTGCTTAGGGTGTGTGCGAATTGGTAAAGCGCGCTCTAATGACGGCTGCTTCAAGACACAGAGGGCGCGACCAGAAACTGCATCTTTTTACTGCCGCATGTCTTCTTGTTTTTAGATTTCGAAACAATACCTTTCCTAATGTACCACACAGGGTTTTGTAATAGACATGCGAGGGCGCGTTCCTTCCCTGACGTATATAAAGTTCTAAAGAAGGACTGCAACAGTAACTCCTCGCTCTTGCTATTATCCCCTCTGGCGAGAGCAACAGTTACCCAACTCGAAAAACCTTGAGCCATCACAGTGGACGAAGGCCCTCAAGAGGCAGTCGCCAGCACTGCACTTAGCCGCGGATATTCCTTTCGTCTGCTGCGGGATCATTACGAAGCAACATTGCTTTCGGCGGAGGAAACAGCCTGACTTCATGGTTCGCTCGTTGCTAAAAACAAAACCCGAAGTCTGAAGCAGAAGTGCGATTACGTGTCCGTCGCACTCTGCCCCAGAAAATAGGAAGAAGTCCGCGGCTATGAGAACCACCGGAAAGGTAATAAGCTCGCCAGCTCACCCAGCGACCTTTCCGTTGCAGTCATTCTGTAAAGAAGACAGTGCAGTAAGAAGTGTTCTTTATTACAGCAGGGTCCAGTCGGGCTGTCCTTCTGGCACCCACAAGAAGGTAAAGGTAGTATAATGCTTTGCAGGCACTCAAGTGTTGTGAAGGTGCTGTCGAGAAAACCCACCTCAGCGAAGTATATTCTGGCATCATTTATTGAAAACTAAGGCAGCGGAAGAGAAAAAGGCTTAGCGGGCAGGGCTTCCCTATGTTTTTGGAAGCATGGGTTGAAGGTGGTGGATGGAACTAGCACCGGACTTTTCTTGTATCAAAGCCCGACAGACAGTGGCACAACATGCACAGGCTGCTCCAGCACAGAGTTGGCATTGTCGTCCTGAAGTTCAGGGACGCCTAGAGCGTGTGCAAGACATAAATTGTTATAGTAAGCAATGCGCACTTGCGCAAACTGCAACACCGTTGAGCCTATCGAACTACGGCAGACGACCGCCTGAGTCGCCGTGAATGTTCGGAGACGTGGACATCGTCATCGTAATCTTGCTTTAAGGAAAGATTAGAGAGGCTACACAAAAATGTAAAGCGCATACAAACACATGCTTCATCATGCAGTAGACGTAATCCTTTTCAAAAAATTATGAGGCTTTTTGCTTTCTGTTTTCATTTATTCGTCTGGCTGATCTATTTGTTGCGGTTAGCACTGATATGCGAGGCGTAAGTTATATAATAAATCCTATGGGATAACTAGTGGTTTACGTCGCGCATGCTTTGAACATCTCCCTACGTGTTCGCTCCCACCCCTAGCAGAAGGAATCAAAGGTTGCACACTTGTAATATTGTTGCAGTCCATCAATAGCACTTTGTGGTGATGAAACTTCACCGTAAATCTAAGGGCGACTTTAGTGCGCTGCCAAAAGCGGCCGCACGGTGGCGCCGGCGCCAATCAAGGAGGAAATTTCATAAACCATAGCTAGGTGGCTTGAGCCACCGCCCGATTCAAAGGGTTCAACCTTATCCATCCATCTATCGAGCATTTTTTGGAAAACGCCGCAGCATGAGGCCGCCTATTTGCGTACAAAGCAGCGCTTTGCGTTACGTTGTTTTCTTGTTTTGGAACTTTATCAGGCGCAGTATCGAAATATGTGAATGCGTGTGTTTTTTGAACAAGCCAGAGCTGTCAGTGAACGACGCCTTCACTTTGTGCGATGGGCTGCCGCTCCGCTACGGGAGCAACCGCTAAAAAGTAGCAGCTTTTCGTTTTCCACCTGACACCGAACTGCGAGAGAAGTAGACAGGCGCCATCCCGCAAAAAGGAGTTGATGTGTTCACGTTTGTTGGCTGAATGTGCGTTCTTCTGAGAAATATTTCAATCCCCACGAACGTATTTCGACACAACGAGCTCGTAGTGAAGGCGGACGCTGTGTCCCTACGACGTAAGCTGGCCAAACTGAAGCCTGACACTCTCCATGATTCTTGCCCTAACCTGCCCTTGACCAAACCGTGTCATCTGCCATCACCAAAACGACGCCATATCGCATCAGATGCCTGCAGAGCAGCGGACACTTCGGATAACTGGTGCCCGAACTACCGTGCCATCGACGCTATACCGATGTAGCTTTACGGTGAACCTCAGTGTCAGCACTGACCGTACTGTGCGTACAGAATGGTCAGTCAGTGAATGCAAGGCTGGCGCTTGTTTCTGGACTCTTCGTCGTAATTGTGAAGATCCTCATCATTGCGTACAAGACATTCGCTTTTTTGCATTTTGTGCGTGTACACCGACGAAGACGGCGACGGGTAAGTTGCGAAAATAATTTTTAATATTATGATAATGAAGGACGCGGTACAGTGCTGTGATGCGTACCTCGCGACGTCACAATTGAGAGCGGCATTATTCGATTGGGATCGGGGCCATTTGTGGCACGTGCCACAGCGCTGGCAAAATGACAAAGCTAAGTACACCGAGAAGCACTATTTATAAGCTCAAAAGATGAACAAATGAAAGTACACTCTTGTGTGCGCAAGTATCGCGAGCGAAATCGAATGCACTGCACTTCCGAATGCACGGCGCTTCTGCGCATAGAAACAGCGAGCAGGACGTTTTGACACCGTTCGTCGGTTGCATTCTCAGACTCTTAGCCATGCATTAAACCCTCCATTAACGACTTGCCCCGACCAGTGCTTAACGCACAGCAGTATAACGCAACCAGCAGTCGTGTCCACTTAAACCGGGCGAGCGACACAAGCTGAGCACAATTTCAATGAGAGCCATCTGCTAACGCGGCGTTTGCCTTATCGTGCACTGGGTTGCAGTCAAGTTTGGAAACTGTCCGGGAACTGTCTGCGAACAGTCTGGGAGAACTTTGCTCAACCGCACGACACAGCCTGAGGCTAAACAAAATGTTTTCTGAGCCAGGGGCACTCGATCAAGCCTGTAAATATTTGACAGCGATGCAGAGAGGATTCCCTGTTGTCAAAGTTAACTACCTTTTAGTGGGTACAATCATACCGTTGGAAGACGTCATTACTCTTTGCATATGGCCACGAACTGTGAAGAAATGCTTAAGGTGTATGAATTCTTGTCTCGGGACAGCGCGCAAAGAATTTGTAGATATTTTTCACTGTTTATCGCTGAACATCTTTCTATGAGAGAAAAGAACTTTGCCGAAGTTATAAATGCTTACATCTATTTTCGCTACGTAATGATTGTACTGCTTGGAGTGTTTATGACGAACAGGTAAATTAGTTTATCGCAGAACTGGCGCGCTATTATGTACAGACATGGCATGTTTGGCTAAAGTATCACAAAAACAGCTCGAAAAGACGTCTGAGCTTTGCCTTTCTGTGCGGTTTCACGGATGCTAGAAGCGGCAGTTGCTTCCGTCCTTTCATTATTAGCACTGCCTAATGTCGGCAAAGCCGCTGTTCTCTACATCACGCCTTAGCTAAAAGAAGACAGATCAAGAAATGCCGCAAAAATGTTGCATGTGTATTTTAATGTTCACAAAAGATTGTCATTTTAGACGAAAAATTTCCTGAGGAGTCAAGCAGTACAGAAATTTCGTCCCGGAAAACAGGTGCTTCACTGTGGCATATAAAACCACTCTGTATCTACACATCGAGAAGGCTTAACCACAGAAGGTAATAATTTAAAGGGGCCTCTCATTTATTTAAGAACGAATTCCAGGAAACATCCATGGAATTACAGGGCTATGGCTATATTTCAATTCAAGTTTTACTTTTTAACCACTGTTCGTCAAAACAAGGGACGATCATTGCCGGGAAGTTAAGTCATGTGCCTGTAAACATTGCCGGAGGGAACACCCCTCAGTTTTTTATCGACCACAAATATTCAGTGCTTGCGGTGCCCGCGTACCTTTTGCCTCACTTCTTGCTTCGGTTTTTGAGCAGTAAAATATTATGAATTATTATCATGCTTTTCGCAGTCACCATGATAAATGCTAACAGATCGCGTCGTCGAAGTGCGCGCACTGCAGTACGACTTGAGCCATTGGCAACTTAGTGTGGCGTGAAGTTGTTACTATTACATAAATCCTTGTCTAGCCGGTCGCAGTAATGCATCCGTTCTTTTCGCATCGAATATTACTATTTATTATTAACAAAATGTGATTTTTCAGTACGCAATGAGCATTACGTATTCGCTAACAAGGACAACACCTGGTAACAAAAGAACTGTAGCGCAACCAACACGAACACAAAAAAGAGGCACACATGACTAGCTCTAGTCCTGTGCGCCTCTTTCTTGCGTTCGTCTTGGTTGCGCTACAGTTCTTTTGTTGCAAAATGCACCATCTAGCCGAACAAAAAGTTCTTCTAAAACACCTGGTAACATTCATAACATCCAGCGTTCCCGGTAGTCAGCCATCCATGCGTTGCCCCTTTTAAAAACTTGGTACTGTGACTGCGACGGCCGTCTTTCCTGAAATGAATAATGGCATCGTCTTGTGAAGCCTGCCATCCGTCCGTTGCTCACGTGTTTACACTGTGTAGTGAGATACTATAGTTCTCGGCCGCGTGCTTGGAGCTCTAGACAGAACATCGCGCCGCAGTGGATAAGCAGTGTGTTCTGAACGTTTTGGACGTTTGCACATTTACGACGGCATTTTTAAATGATATCGCCCTTACATGTCTTGAACACCTCGTTGTGTCACAAAGCACGAAGGCTGTCTTCTGGGCTTTGAGTAGCATGTACCGTCTTCGCCAAAGGCGGCCAGGCTTCATGGTTTGCTCCTCACTCGTATAGTGCGGCCTTTACTGCTTCCCTAAAGATCAACGATTTTGAAAGGTGATGCGAAGGCGTTTCCTTAGCTTACAAAGATTTAGAGCTTGACGGTCGGTACTAGTGCTCCAGTATACAACTGACAAGCTAGCGGTGCAGTCTGGTTCCTTTTGGCATGGACGGCGCAGAGCTTTATAAACGACCCGTAAAAGCGTCACTGCGCAAGAGTAAAAGTAAAAAAAATATGTGCATTACTTTTTACAAACTTTTGTTGTTGTTTTTATAAGTTTCAGTCGTGCAATCGAAAGCCTCGAGAAAAATAATGTGACGCTCAGTCGGTCGTATGTTTCTCACCATAACGATTAGCAGCAAGGGATTCGCAGAAAAATACAGAACCTCTCCGTTGCATCCTGATAACAAACTGGACAGGGGATAACTGACCTGTAACTATTCTCGCGCCTCGACTCCACACGCGCGAGCCTGCAGCGGCAGTGCTTCTGGCCCCACCGATCCTGTTTCGCCTACTGACTTCAGTTTAGGGCTCACTGACGTTATCGCAGCTTGGAAAGATGCGCTAAGCTTGCACAGGCCACAAGTCCCACCGCAAGGAAGCCGGGCTTTGCTCCGACTTTAAATGAGTGCGCTGAGGATTCGCCCCCGGTACATGGCAGAATCCAATCCAATTCGATCCAGGCATTCTGTAAAGCCTTGAAAAGCGCGTCGAATCGGGTCTTCCAGAACGTACTGGCAGCCTGCAGCCTGATGTCTATGAGCACTTTGCCAGAGAAGCCGTGTCAGTCACTGCACCAACAACCCAGAAGCTCACCCCAGGTTCCTGAAAGTGTTGTAATGATTGAGCCTATACGTTTTGCTCCAATGGCAGCCTGCATCAGTTTACCATTACAATAACCGCTTCCCGGCATACCACCCCCATCTCCCTTTCCACCGAAGTGAACGACTTACCATAAACTGCTGTGCTCGCGCGAGAGAGGGAGTGTCGCTATTTATTTATTTATTTATTTATTTATTTATTTATTTATTTATTTATTTATTTATTTATACCCTCCGGGCACAGACAATATGGAGGGGAGTCATTATACGACTCACTTTCAGCCATTTTACGAGCTCACGGCGTTCCTCTGTCTTCCCGCGCCCCTCAGTCATGTACTGCCTGCTTCCAGACACGCATTCCATCTCGCTTTTCCTTATGGGGACTGATTACAACAATTCATAGCCATTAGGGTGGTTTGTACGCTTGCGTATACCATAAAAAGTATGCGTATGAAAGCCGAAATCACGCAGGGAAATAATACGTGTCTGCTCCTCGCAAGACAGCCTATCGCTTAGCTTATAACTTTAGCGGAGAGGCTATTCACGACGTATTTTGCGGTCCTCTGTCACATAGAATCAGCCATGCAGCGCATCCAGATGTGCTCACCCAATGTGAGCCAATTCATAAAAAGACATCTGACTTGTGGCGGCAAGTACAGAATCCAGAAAACACGTGTTCTATGCAAATAAGGCAGCTCTTGGGATTTGTCAGCCAGTAGGCTGCCGATCCCTTGCGCACCGCCGGTTCAGTTTAGCACCCAACTAACAGAGCATACGCAAATGCGTTAGGCACCTGAGGCTATTTGGAACATGCATGCAGTGACGCGTTCAGCCTTTCTGGTATAAAAATTGGAATGTTTCCCACGGCCGAACATCTCTAAGAACTTGTTAGAGTCAAAGCGTCCTCGAAGGCTCTTACAGTTTCGCCTGGTTGCACACTAACGTCTTATCAGGCTTTTTTGAGCGTGAAGTGTTTTTACCTCCCATTTTCACCAAACTGAGGCGAACACCGTTCCCAAAAAGCAGTGAAGTCTATGCCGAAACCAATGTCCTTCAAAGCTGAATATTTCAGCCGAATGGAAGCGAGCAGAAAAGCGTTCACATCTCAGCGCTCCGAGCGTCATTTAAACCAACGTCAGTGCAAACTGAGCAGATTCGTTTTGTCAGACCACGCGGCCACCGCCACAAAGTATCCCGTTTTTAAAGCGCAGATTGCTTTTCATAAAATTTAGATGTTCGCGGATTTTTTTTTTTAGGAGTGGCTCATACCAGCATTCAGCTTTGCAAGCGCACCAGCAAATTTCTTAAGTGCGGGGTAAAACGCTCCGCAGGTTATTTTAAAACAAAAAAACTCACGTAGCAATCAAAAACAGGTTGTTTTTTTCAGGAATTATGTAAGGCTATAAGGCAGCGGTTAAGTAGATAACGCATTATATAACGTAACGAATATGAAGACAGAGCTTCAGCTTTTCGTACGTATATAATGAACAGGAAGTCGCCTTTTTTGACATTAAAGCATATTCCAGGAGGACATTTTGACGGGCTGGTGAGTGCATGACGTTAACTGTGGGAAAGAGTGCTAATGGCAAATATGACACAAAGCTGCACAGGCACTACACAGGCGAAAATACTACAGCGAAAAAATAAACTCTGTGAAACCGCAAGAAACCGCTTTACGGAAACACCCCAGACTAAACAACATTTTTTTTTCTACCTGTCGTTTAAGAAGTGGACCCTATGTTTTGAACGGAAGATACTTCACGCAAAATATTACTAATGTGGCTATGAACGTCATGCAGTTTGTTTATCTATAATTTATTCACCTGAAGTCATCGCGGCGTCTCAGTGGTTATGGCGCTCGGTTGTCGACCCGAAAGACGCGGGTTCGATCCCGGCCGCGGTGGTCGAATTTCTATAGAGGCGAAATTCTAGACGCCCGTGTACTGTGCGATGTCAGTGCACGTTAAAGAACCCCAAGTGGTCGAAATTTCAGAAGCCCTGCACTACGGCGTCCCTCATATCCTGAGTCGCTTTGGGACGTTAACCCGTCTAAGCCACACCATCCACCTGATGATTACCTCTCAGTTGCCTGAAATACAAAAAAAAAATTCCGCCAACACTGCCTCAGTGTCTGACTTAAGAGCGTTAGCTATTGGAGCTTCAAGTGTTTACATCGCTGTGCTCAGCAAACGTGGAGAAGTCCAAATTCAACCAGACGCGGGCCCCTTTTAACACACAAGCACAGCCGCCTACCTCATGGATTTTACGCTATAATTGCGATTTACAGCCACCTTCGCTATAGCCGGTATATTTTTTCGTTACATCAGTTAATAGATGTTATAAACGTGTGCATCACAACACGGTGAATCGTTTTACACCATTCGGAACCCCCTGCGACAAACCGTTTGTCCGTGATGGCCGTTTGAAGTTCCTCGCAATGCACGGTTTGGGGAAAGAAAGACCGTCGTTGCGAATCCCACACATATTTTGGGCTTCATCTCTATTGGCAATTTTGTCCTCAGGGGCATGCCTAAGTGATCTGACACCACTTCGAACATTCTGCATCAAACGGGTGGCCCCAAATTTTGTGCAAATGGGGGGACCCCGGGGGGGGGGGGGGGGGGCAATTCTATGGCCGCTATACTGGCACGTATATAACGGATCGAAAGTAAAGGTATCGATTGAGGCGCTATGCGCCCACTGTTGCTATGTGATGTAGTGTGGTCACGCGGTTACTATTTTGGTCAATTGACGGCAGAGTTTTGCAACCTCCGCCTCAAGGCACTGGACCCTGAACTGCGCCTTCGTCTTCCACTGAACTTAGAACGTCGCGACGCAACACTGTTATGCCGTTTATGGATCGGTGTTGCATTTACCAAATACTATGCTTTCCGGATGGAGATGGCCAACAGCCCTGCCTGTGAGAGCTGTGGTTGTGAGGAGACCATCGCTCATCTTCTTTGTGAGTGCCCTGCATTTGCGAGTGCAAGACATACACTGTGTTGTGCCCTGGACCGCCTCGATCCTCGCCCATTAACGGAGCAAAAGATCCTCGGTCCGTGGCCACAGCAGTCGACTGCCCTCAAGGCATACAAGGCACTCTTTGCCTACTTGAGAGCGACTGGATTGAGTGACAAATTGTGACAGCGTTTTGCGTGTGTTATGCCTTTTCCCCTTCTCTCTTCCTCCTTTTAGTCCCCTAATTCCTCTTCCCCAGTGCAGGGTAGCCAACCGGAACACCTTTCTGGTTAACATCCCTACCTTTCCCTCCTCCTCTTTATCTATCTATCTTGACCTTCATTGCAAACACACGCGTCCTTGACAAGCGTAAATAGTAAAAGCTAGCGCTCTTAAAATAACTCAATAACACGCGTCCTGCGTACATTCAATTTATTCAAGACGCGAAGAGCTGACTGTAAAAAGGATTCACTTTTTTTTTTTTTAGACCTCGCACTTTCGACGTATAATGCAGGCATTCCAAGCGCGTTGTTAGTTCTGTGCGGAGCTCGGTAAACGAGATCTCACTCGGAGCACGTACTCTTGCCCTGGGGTTGTTTCACAGGGACACGATACACGCGTATTTGGCGCGCGCAAACTGTTCCAAGTCGTGCAAACAACGCTGCTTGTCGTTTAGTGGTGATGCGTGCTTTGGTCTCGCGTAAAGGAAACGAGTTCGCTACGCTGCAGCATTCGTCGAAGTTTTCGTGTATGTAATTCTCTATCGTACTGGAACACTCGTTTGCCACCACCGTGCACCCCGTGTGTACAGACAAAAGACATCCAGAGGTAGTCTCGTACTGGTGGAGTTTTTACTTCCGAGCTCGGGTTTCAACTAGTCTCCCTCAGGCTTTCTTCACGCGAATTGTTTGCCCAAGCAGTCTGATCCTTCTGCTGACAGTGCATGCTTCACTGTATGGCCACCTACAGTGACGCTGCCAGTACTATGATAACAGCCCAGAAAAACAAATGGCATTGTTAGCAGAGTAAATTTTAGGAAAAGTTCAGAGTACCCGCAATGATAGTTCCGGCTTTTCTAAAAAGAACAAGGAGTAGGAAACTTCGTTTTCGCACTGGCAGAGCAAAATTAACCGACCTAAATTTCATCCCCCATGATTTTACACTCCGATGGGTTTTATTGCGTTTCCTTCCTCAAAACGATCTCCAACCTTCACTAAAGGGTTAGTCTTTGCTCTCGGACTCTTCAATAGTGGGTCATTCTACACCAAACGCACCAAGAGAGAGGGTTTATTCACGGAAATGGCAGAAAGGTTGGCCGAAAAAATAAATATCTGGCCTGCTACTCTGCACTGGGGAACGGGAGAGTTCGCGCTCGACTGTCCCCGATTTTTTTTTTAAATTGATGCTTTCTTATTGTGCGGTCGAAAGCCTATTGTCAAAATACGTTTGACAAAAAGAATTCTCGGATCATGTGGCAGCTTTTTGAGTTCTCCAGCGCAGTTGAAGACTATAGTCGCGTACAACTCAGGAAAGAAGCAGCAAGTGCACCTCAAAGGAGGCTCTCCAACGAATATGTTCGACTGATTCAAATGACATCTTGATTAATTACCTTGGACTCAGTAAATAAATAAATAAATAAATAAATAAATGAGTGAGTGAGTGAGTGAGTGAGTGAGTGAGTGAGTGAGTGAGTGAGTGAGTGAGTGAGTGAGTGAGTGAGTGAGTGAGTGAGTGAGTGAGTGAGTGAGTGAGTGAGTGAGTGAGTGAGTGAGTGAGTGAGTGAGTGAGTGAGTGAGTGAGTGAGTGAGTGAGTGAGTGAGTGAGTGAGTGAGTGAGTGAGTGAGTGAGTGAGTGAGTGAGTGAGTGAGTGAGTGAGTGAGTGGCAGAGTAGATAGAGTGGCTGAGTGAGTGCGGGAGTGAAAGAGTGAGTGAGTGAATTAATTAACTAATTAATTAATTAATAATGCTTTTTACATCATCTTGATATTGAGGGCGCAAAAAGCTCGCCCTGGAGCTTGATTGCGCGCCTGAGCCTCCGTGCAAGATTACAAGTATTGTTAAATGTCATGCATTCGCAACAGCACAACAACCACATTACAATCCCCTTAGACCTGCTGGCCTGAAACCCCACTGAGGAGCTGTTCAAAGGGGGTTACCCACGGTTGAATCGATTAACCGAGATATCATGAAAAACAGTCGAAGCCACTGGCTGAACGGCCTTCTTTGGAGACCATCTGCAGCTTTGTTCTTGAGTTGTGCACGACCATAGGTCTGATTAAAAATTACATTCTAAATTAGTTTTTGCTAATCCTACAAAATGAAGAGTGAAATGATGTTACCAAAGCGGCGCAGCTTTCAAACGTCGTTGATTTCAGGTAGATCAAGGGCAAACTGTACTGGCCAAGCTAAAATTAAACATGTTTCGAAGACTAACAAAGACCAGAGTAATAATACATAGCGTCCTGATTCACGGCGCTCCCCTATCCGTTCTATGCGACTTGCCGCATTGAAGCCCGCATCAACGAGTTCCACTGAATAACTGTTGTACACTAAAATCATATCTGGCTGTTTAAACAGGTTTACTCATCTGGCGCTTTTTAAACAGCATCGTTAGTAGCGCGAGAAATGAATGAAAACTGATTAATACAAACCAATTTCGCGACTAAGAAATCAGGATTTCTCTATTGCTTTCTCGTGCATACGGAAAAAATAGAGCTGATAGAGTGCGCTAGTACTTTTCCTAAGAACTGCCATCTTTGGTTGGAATTTCGTGCATGGACAAGCCTGAAGGTGGGTTGAACGGGTAAACACCTGAGCGTTAGCGGGCCAGAAGTGTATGCAGCGCATACAGTCGCTAAGGGGGAGGGATTGTGTTGGGGCGCCTCGGTAGCATTAGTTTCCAGGAAAGGAAGAAAACAAAGTAGTCGTGTAGGATGAATCAGTTCATTTGCTGCACATGCTGAAGCTTAATTATGCTGCAAACATGCCAAATGCCTCTCAAACTCGATGGCACAAGAAAAATCACCGTGCACTGAATTTAATCGTCCTAACTATGAAAGGCAGTCAGAAAAATATCAGTGGCAGAACCGACGGACACAGCCGTAGGCAAAAAATCGCTCGAGGAACTTTAGAAGCTTATTTTATCAGGAAAGCGGGAAGAGATTGTATCAGTGATACTTCCCTTGCTCTTTGCGAAGTTTCTTTCACACCTCATCTGTTGGCTTCCTGCGCGCTCATTTCCAAGATCCCTTGTAAGGTAGCGTCTGCGAAGGTAACCGAACTTATATATTCTTTGTTCTTTCCTTGAATAAATCCGTTGTGAGTAGCGCCCGTGTTTCGTCTTCTGTGTTTTTCTGGTGTGTATTTTACGCTGAATGAGACGAATATAATAACATTTAATCCGCCATCATGCGTATTAATACGTACCTTGACCAAACACCAATTATGGCTTTTAAATGTCACTGACGGCATTGCCTTTTGCTTTGAACTAGTTTGTCTCAATGCACGAAAAAGCTTCCTTCATATTCCCAAAGAGACCATTCGATATGCTTCAATAATGTCTGATTCGTAGCTCTTTTGTTAACAGTTTCAGCGTTTCTAGACGTGTGAAAAATTGACATGCAATAAGCTTTCTAAATTAAGCATCTGTTCAGTTCACCCTCGCGTCTCTCTTATCCTTGTTTTGTTTTAAATGTCACTGCTGTGCACCACTCTGCCGAACACCACAGGTGACGATCAGCATTGTCAAGCGGCTTTTCTTCATTCGCCTCCACCTTCTACGTATGCACGCTTGAAATAAAGGTTGTAATTGTTTGAAATTAGGCAACTTAAGGAGGTGACATAAGTAAGGAAGAACATTTTCTGCACATATTTTTTATTGGTCTAGCTTTCAATAATACGGCTTTTCTTGACATGTGAATAAATCTGGTGCGGATGTTTTATGGCCTCTCATTAAATCTGTTCAAGCAAACATGGCATGTAACTCTGCTAAACAATCATTTTCTACGGCAACGCCGAAGCAATTAGCTAAGACATGTGGTCAGAAACATTTCGTAAACCTGAGCGCGTTTTTCCATGCACTCAAGTGGACTCGCAATCTATATAGCATCTAGTAGTGTTGTCATGCAGTCAAAATTCCACTTTTACCTGCAATTGAGAAGCCCTTAATGACAGATATTAGAAACGGGTAGCTTCAAAAAACAAGCCAGTATTTTCTTTTTCAAAAAAACATGTTCATTGTGTTTTGTCATAATGTTTGAGCAGTTTTAATGCCCGTCCATCAAGCTTACGGCGTTAAACTTGTACAAACACTGCAAACACACTAAGGTGTACGATTTATTGCACGAGGCTCTAATTGTGCCGAAATAAAAGTGTTAAAAACAAGAAACACTTCGACGGAGAGAGGCGCAGAGTTGCAAACTTCCTTTGAAAACCGAAAAACGCCGGTTCATAGCGTTAAAAACAGGCCGCATAGGAGAAAATTTCAATTGATAGATTTCTGGTACGCGCGAGTTTCTCTCTCCGCATTCATTCTCGCGCAGTCTGTATTTAGTGCAGCAAGGAACCAAGTACACGAAAAAGACTTAACGATGCTCAAGTTGCTCACTGCGTAAGTGCAAGGAAAACACTCCAACGTCGCTTGCTTTAACTGACTCCTTATTATTTGCACAACAATGTTATGTACAGGTCAGCGCCGAACGTTCGTAACACTTCCTGTCTTGAAAAAAAAATGCGGTTATGCTGAATCCAAATGTTGTGGCCATTCGCACAAAGTGCCTGATACTATTAAGCTTCCCAGATACGATTTTTTTCGGGTGCGCCAATTCATAAAAAAAAAACCGCAGTTCCACAAGGAACAACCTCCTCTGTAGGATATGTGTGTCTCTTTCCACGCCTAACCGGAGGGGAATCCATACGGCGCAAAGAAACTGGGAAGTTCATCCTGCCAGCGGAACGTTCCCAATAATGACCGGTCGGCCCGAAAGGCCACATATCAGAAGCCATGCTCGTGCCATGACCATGCCCATTATCTTCTGGTGGTGACACCTGTAATGGCTCCCCTATCTCCGATGCACCCCTTCCCTACAGAATAAACTCTGCCAGATAAAAAAAAAAGCGAAACAGCGCGAAACTATCACGGGATAAGAAAGAGCACTAAGCAACCCGAGCGATAACTTCTGTTTATTTTCTGGTGATGCATGATATATGACACACAAGATTTACGAGCAGGCAACGAAAGACAACTCGCCAGAACACACAGTTCCCATGAACAAAAAACGCGCCCAGCAGCTTGCAATCTGACGTGAAAAGCTTCAAGAAATTCTACACTACCACATCTTATTTTTCCTCACTCAATTAAAAAGCCCAACAGGCTTCGCATTTTGACTGCACCTTCACTCTCAGAAAGCCTTCTGCAGTTGTTTTCATGAATGTTGTCGGGTCATTTTAGTTTGGTCTAGTTAGGGTGGGATTCTGGCATTACGTACGTTTCCCGTTTTAACTTCTATATCACGTATCGTGTCATTCGTTGTCTCCACACTCGAAAACGTCGAAAAAATTCAGGTCACCACCTCTGGCGGGTAAATTCATTTATCACTCTGCTGTTGAGCGAAAAATGTGCGAAATAGAAAGCAGAAATCTTCATTCTTATAAAATCACCCAAGAAAGAATCCGAATCCTTCTACCGACTCCGAGTTTGCGGCGTTTTGCCCCCCCACAGGAGGAACTTTTTTACATCAAGACTCTAAGAACTGAGAAATTACAGATTTCATCATTGAGCGTTTATCCTCAAGTTTTGTACTTTAGTCCTGGAATAACGTGCAGAGGCTGACAGTATCAGTAATTTAATTAATCAATTTTGGACGACCCATCATACCGGATGCTCACGGCGGACTCGGAGACTCACAGGCGCGACTGTGTTTTAGAAGGCTGCTGACTGTGAAAGGCTACCATCATAATAAAGGCGCAAAAGAACACAGTAAAGAAATTTGTAAGAACTCTGTTAAAAAAGATAAACCGTCTTTGAAATGCTTCTCGTGTGGCGCCACCGAAACCCTCCTTCACTTCATCTCTTCCTGATCAAAGCCAATGTACGAAATCGTTTTTGTACGCGACGAAATTCCGTCCCCCTTTTAAAAAAATGCCAAGGAGCTTAAAAAATGTTTGCCTGGATTTAACCACGGTTATACCCAAAGATCGAGTGATAGAATCTTCGCAATGAACTAGCCCAAATTTGAAGGTCGCCATCGTGTCGGGCAAGCTCAATTATGGTTGGTCATCGATTTTGGCCCAAATCGACCAAGCTCAAATTTCGTGGCTGGCTCGGTCCAAATTTTGGAAATGACCCTGTCCAATTTTGAAGTTCGCAGTAGTGTCGGGCATGGTCAATTATGGTTGGACATCTATTTTCGTCCAAATCGGCCAAGGTCAGTCTGTCAATCTGTTGTTATGTTGTGCTTCTCAAGGTTAAACCAAGGTCAAATCAAGCACAGAATGGTGAGCGACTTTTGCGTTGAGTAGAGCTAAGCTCTAAAATGGTATTGAAAGAGGGGACTAAGCACAATGGAACAAAGTCCTCAAATGATGCAGGCGGCAGTACTAGCAAGAGTACGCACCTGCAACACACTCTCGAGCTGTACATTGCATGTCTGTCACCTTCATCAATTAATACTACTATCAAACTAATACCATCGCCAGACGTGCCGGCGGCCCAGCAAAGAAAAACCGTGAGCCAATCAGGCTAAACACATGCTTTCGCGTGGGTCGAAGCGGTGGCTGAGTGGTTATGGCGTTCGGCTGCTGACCCAAAAGACGCGGCTTTGATCCCGGCCGCGGATATCGAGGCGAAATTCTAAAGGGCCGTGCACTCTGGGATGTCAGTGAACGTTAAAGAGCCTCATGTGGTCGAAATAATACGCGCGTGGTACAATCGCAAAAATACGGTAAGATACAGAGAGATACAGAGTTGCACTCTAGTCACGTACGGGCATAATCTATAATTTAACATCGGACATAATCCCTTCTTCAAGTTGAGATCAATTTACTTGCTCAGCTGTAAACATAACTATAAATTTTCCGTCTTAATTGCACGAGTGCGGAGATATATACTGATGATTTGTTTTGAATCCCGAGGGAGATCAGAAAAGACCGGAATATTCTTGGCCCATCTGTGAGCACTACAAAGGCTGATATTAAGTCGGAGTTGTTAGAGAGCCGAAGAATACGTTCTGCCCAGCGCTCACTGGCGAAGCGTGCCGCCCTGCTACGGGTCATTTTTTTCATCCGCTATTACTCGCCTGAGCGGAGTTCATTTACCTATCTCCTAATCTCGGGAACATGTAGCATGGGATGTCGTCCACCCTAAAATAAAAAGTAAAAATAAACGTAGGAAACTGTGGCTGCCAGAGCCCCTCAGTGGAAAGATAAGTTGCTGCATGAAGCCTTCATTGCTCGTCGCATGGTTGAATGCCAATTATTCTGGAAAGTCCGAAGGCCCTGAATTTTGATGCGCAGACACGTGCGTCGGCTTAGCGAAAGGTCAGACTTCATTTCTTCACATATATTTGCAGCTAGGAACTCACCTTTCATTATTACATGCACGAGTTCACACAACGGACTAATGATCAATTTTCGGAATTACAAAGATAAACGCCTCTCGGGGAAGGTCAACGAAGCACTCTTCTAAATAGTGCCCGGCTGCAATTAGCCGGGAAAAGCCGTTAATTTGTAACTCATAGAGGCAATGCCTCATAGCCGTAGCCACCGGAAGACCCAAACTCCACTCTTTGGAGTGACGTCCGTGAGTGCCGAAACAGGAAAAATTCATGAATGTCGCAGGCTTCATGCCTGGTGACTGTCGAACTGAATGTGGAAGATAATCCAGACGGTGAGGGAGGGAGGTAACAAGTGGCGAATACGTAACCGCAGCAGGTGCCGATGTCAAAACCTTGGCGTGATCCACTAATTTCCAGCGTGTAATTTGTTACAGAGAATGTCTGTCTAACCATTTCGCCGTAATCTGTGCCTCCAGAGGTGGAATGAAGTCAGGTATCTGTTTTTAGCAGAACATAACTTGCGTTAGAAAACCTAGGTAAGTAGCCTCGTCCTCACACTGGGGCAGACAACAAATGGAAGTGCAAAAGACGCAATCACAGCTTTTTTTGCTCATCCTTGTGTCTGAGTCACTTGCCAACTAGGATGGTGAGCTATTTTCTAAAACTAATTTTAAAAGAAAGATTGGGAAAATTTGCTCACAACGCTTGCAGCACCATGGAAGATAGAGACTTCCTCAGCCACACAGGAGAGCGCGTTAAACATATAAATTCGTTTCTCGTCGTCTGCGTCTCGTCTGCTTTCGACGTACACAGATGTGGTTAGACAAGAACATAAATCGACAATGTCTGCGTACCACAAGCATACTATATACACTTACGTCCGTAAACGCAAGCGTTTTGCGGGACGTTACGCCTTTTGTCACATGGATAGAAAACTTTATTGGCAAGCGAGTTTGGGCCCTTTAAGGTCTCAGGGCCACAGCACATTCGCGTATGCAAAATAAGATACAACGATAAGATCAGCTCAGTGGCGCCATCTGGCGGTTAGAACTGAAACCATTTTGTCAAGAAACCGACGCTCCTCTTTAAGCCTAGAAGCGGCAGAATTCTCACTATAAATAAAAATAAAATTGCTCATTCGCTTTGTTATGCGCGAAACAAAACGAAGCGAAAGCCTGCTGCCTCATTTATGGCCGGTTATTGGTGTAAAAACGACAGTAGCAACTACGAATACAGTCCCAAGCGAGCGGCCTCGTTTCGAAGGGCGCCGCAATTTTGGAAACAATGTTCTAACGTAAGCAATAGCCACGCATAGAAATAACGTACGTAACGCGAGCGTACGGCAAGTGTCGATATGAAATAACGTCTGGCGTATGTCTACTGTGAAGCATGCTATATTTTCTGAGTGTACCCTATCCCGTATGCGCCTTTCCTACTGTCACTACATACTGCAGCGTCAGAACGCCGGTTATGCACCCATCACAGCTTTGTCAGTGCTGCAGGGAACTACTTAGGTGCAGTGCAGGCATGCGCACTGGTGACACCGTGAAAGGTGGCGTGCGGAAAGCGAGTGTCCCGAAGGCGCGTGGCGAAAACGATGATAATCCTCCTAATTGCCTCGCGACACCCCTCATTCACCTACTGCAATGGGATGCCCTTCTACGGGAAAATCGCTGGTGCCTGCAACCACCACATTCTTTGGTGGTGACCTTGCCTGAAGCCGTACTTCTAGTTAACCGTGGCCAACGAAGGATGCCGCGAAGACCTGCTATCCGTGGTGCTGAATCCCACTTCAGAAGCTGGGAGACTGCGACAGTACCGACGTCGCCATCAGAAGTGCGGGCTCTCATCACGGGAACACCTGTGAGGGGGCACCACGGTGCAACCTCCTGTGGTGGGCGGCTCCCCTGGTTATCTTGAGTGGTCCCTTGATTGACTTTTATCAAGTACCCAGATTCCCGGCTAGGGACCGCGGAATCTCGGACCGTATTTGTCTCGCGCTGCTTCTTCGGGTATGGGCTCGGGCTTTGCCTGATTTTCTCCTTACTGATTTTGGCTTAATAAGTTCGAGCTACTTCGAATAGATAGGAAACACGTGTGTTAATCTCACGACAATAGTTGTACAGCAAAACTGAAGCTAAGAGCAGCAAGCGGGCACCTCATGGGGTGTTCGGAGGCAGATTTGCTGGCGTTGTGCGAGAAGTTGTGTGCAGTAGCACAGGATCAGGTGGCGAAAACTGAAATTAGAAAAAAAAACGCTTTTGGAAACTGCCTACGAAGAAACAATGATCTATACGTTGGGACTCCTCAAACCTGAGACGGAAAAAAAGGTAGTAGTAGAGGAAGAGAAGTGAGTGCTGGAGAAACAGGAGCAAGAGCTGAAAAGATTGCGGCTTGAAGTTGAGACGCTACTGGGAGCAGTCCAAAATGCGGGAAACGGAATTTCGGAAAAGGTAAAGAGTTAGAATATAGAGTGCCAAGAACAAGCACGAGAAGAAGCCGATCTTAAACTGTGTGACAAGGCTCGACAGAGAGAGCACGAGTGCAAAGTGGCAAAAGTTGACCAGAGCATTCGTCCAAGGAAATGGGGACCTGACGCACACTAAGCTGCGTGTGTAGAAAAGAAGACAGACCTTTTGTAAAATTTCCACACAGTTTTGAAAGTATGTGCGAGGCTTCTTGACAAAAACATTTGGAGCTACTTGCTATTGTCGCTTTTGCCGTCTGTGACTGCTAGTGTCCTACTGATCCCATCAGAGGAGGACATGGATGACTAAGAAGCAGGAAAGAAATATCTGTTCCGGTATGTCGGAATTATGACACGTTGCCTAAGAGGAAATAGGTGCATTGGTGGTAGAGTGAGAGAATCAGTTATATGCGATGTGACCTCTGTTCAGAGTAAACCAACCAAGCTTCTGACTTACGTCCAGTTCCAAGATCTCGACACTGCGAAAGAGAAACAGGAGTGTAATCGGCATGGATAGAAAAGCAAGGCAAGAACTGTAACGAGAGACTCCGAAGAGACCAGAGAGACGGGTCGGCGAAACGGCAAGATAGAGAACCCAATTCACGCGTCTCACCGGCGCAGAGGTAAAGAAGGAACTAGGGAGCACTCGACCCCACAGCTATAGGGAACGGCAAGCGAGAACATGGACGAGCTGAGTAGGCGAGTAACTACTAAGGGCCTGAAAAGAAAAAAAAGTAGAGGTGCCCCTATCTACAGGTTCTAAGGCTAGTTGGGAAAGGCCTCGGAAATTGGGCACACATAAGTGTCGAATGGTGCCAGCACAGGGTTTGCGACACAGACAAGCCAGGAAAGCTCGAAGGCGCCCATTAAAAGGTGCAAATAACAAAGCGCAATACTTATAGGACTACGTTGTATAGCACAAGTGCAGAAAAACATCTGCCGGTCGATTGTGCGGAGTTGGGTCTCCGCTCCGACGTCATTTAGAAAATTGTTCGTCAACAACCTACACATACTCAACAAAATGTTCCCATCGCAATACAGGGCCACCTGCCCGTAGTGCGGAGCCACACCCACACTTTATCACATTACTTGGGAGTGCGAACGCAACAAAGCATTCCACAAACACGAACACCCGAGTGCGGAGCAATGGGAGAGCCGTCTCACCAGCAGCGAGCTCACGGCCCAACGGGCCTTACTTAGTGAGGCACGCGGGCGATGCAGCACGGCTCAGTGGAGCCCTGGAATAGGGGCCCACCCATGCTGAAGAGAAGACTCCGATCGCCAGCGCCAGGAACGAAGACGACGGAGCTTTCGAATCCGCGAATCTCTTGAATGGATCAATAAAAGTTTTCACTCACTCACTCGTCAACCCGGAGTGCAGCGTACCCTCAGTGCGTGTGAGAAACCGAGAAAGTTAGTTGGCGATCACAAGGTGGACGTGAGAGGCTTGCAGCAAAGGAAGGGGATCAGCTCACTACTGCTGGGGCAGAAGAATATCGCAGAATCTTCTCTTGAGTTAGCTGTACCGTCACTGTTGAAAAGAAAGGTGTGGTGGTTTTGCGACCTGAAGAAAAATAACGACTTCCACATTATATTTCATAAACTCAGGAGAGTAGATTCGGCTCATTCGAAGCGTGTGGATAGTCCAGACATGAAACGTAGAGGTAGTGCAAAGAAATTTTTCCGTAAGAGCTAATGTGGCGGTAAGCCCGAAAAAAAAAACGCTCTGACGTGCAAAAACAGACCAGTCGTACGTTCTTGTGGCAAGTGCAGTAAGCGTCAGAATGAATCGGTCTGATAAAAACAGACCACTCGGTTCAAGAGTAAAGGCACTTAAAACTAAAAAATAAATAGCTTTATCTGCAGACATGCAGACACACTCAAACACGCGAAAATTTGAAAATTTTCGTGGCGCTCACCAGATGCCAAGCACGACGTCAAAAGCCCCCACGGCACTATTGTAGCTGTCGGCTACAAGAAAAGGCGTACGAAACTCGTTTGCGTCTGCGGAGTCAACAGAACGGTCAGATGGCTATAACACCGCACCTGGCTCATAGCGTCAAGGGGGGCCAGATAGTCGTAGTGCTCGCAGTTTAATGTTGTGTAGTGTGGTTCATAAAGGCTAACAGAATTAAGCCGGCACGGAATAGTGTACGGGGCATGAGGCTTGACCATGGTAAAACAGCGCGGAAAAACACGAGGACGGAACGAACACGACGACACGAGCGCTGGCGTTCAACTGGTGATTTATTACCCACATGTGTGTACGCACATGTGTATTACGCACATTGACAAGGGGGGTGCAGCATGCATTATTAGCAAGCCCTCATTATCACTGGCTAACCGCGAAATCACCTTTTTGGAGCATGCATTTGTAGAAATGTAGATTTAAGATGTTCAATGATGACGCAGTGCTTCTTCAATATTTTTGTTCTGTTTAGTGTTTGGCGGGAATTGTATATGTACATATGTGCGTAATAAATCACCAGTTGAAAGTCAGCGCTCGTGTCGTCGTGTTTGCTCCGTCCTCGTGTTTTTCCGCGCTGTTTTACCGTGGATAGTAGTAACCAACTTGCCCAGCATTCCGTACGTCTAAATGAGGCTTGAATTTCGGGGCACTGAACAAATTCTTCTCGTTTTGATGCAGTCTCAAATCCGAGATGGCAAGCTTTCTGGCGATGTCTCTTGAGAAAGAGCATTTAAAGCAACGTGTGCAATGTTTTCAACTGAGATAAATTCATTTAGTTCATAGAGGGCACTAAGGGGATCCAAGCTTTGTGCTGTCCAACAAAGTTTTAGCTGTAGGATTGAATGCTTTAGAAGACCAGCCCTTATCAGCCAAAGTGGCGATTAGACTTTGGCTGTCTTTTGAGGTTACACGTAGGCTCACTTTAGTGGCCGTGACCATTGCTGTGAGCTGCAAAAATTTAAGATCATTTTTATGCTTACGATGCGTTTGTGTTGCGTAAAAGCCTGGCGGCTCTCAGATTGACTACTTGCACTACCCGGGGAGTGGCGCTGTGTCGTGTAGTCGGTTTTGACTAAAGCCTCCATTTTAGTTGCGCTAGGAGAAAAGAGCAAAACACACCACGCAAACCAAGCCTATCTCTCCTCGGCAAGAGAATGAAACCACTGGTTGGTCCAGATTCTCACGGCCGCGGAGGAGCTGTGATGAACGAAGACCTCCAACCCTGGAGAAATTTTCACGTGGGCTCTCGACGAATGATACCGAGGACTTCGGCCTGGGTGAGGCTACCCACGCAAACTAGGAGCGAAATTCTAACACCAATCATGAGTGCAAATAGACGCGAAATATGTTACTCTCCTACATGGTGGCACATGGTAATACTCTGATTCCATGTCCAGCACTGTGGCATGCCTAGAATACTGTCAAGGACAAGATTTTCTGGGGGCATCAACTTCACAAATCTGCAATGTTTCGTGGTACCTAACTGAGGTGACACTGAATCTATTCGAAGGGCATTTAAATGGCTTCCACATGTGGCTGAGTGCCTATTCATCCTTTTGTCCAGGCATCGCAGCTTTTATTTTTTCTTAAAACGAAGGAACACAGCTGCCTGCGGTTGACTGAATCGGGTTCTTTGTGTAATGGCGCTACGACGTGTAACATCTGCTACGGCTTTGTTCACACACACCACTAAGTTGCTTTTTTTCTAAGAAAGGGCTCATTGTAGCCGTCATCAGATATTCATATTTTTGTCAATAATTGTCCTACATACAATATTCATACTTACTGAGCTTTTCAAAAACCTATTTATATGAAGAGCGAGTCCCAGTGTGCGTCACTTTTTTTTTAGTAGATTCGGGTGATAGCAATGGCGTGTTTTTTCTTACTTTTATTGGTATATTCTATCAGCGCACTATCAGCGTCGCCAGGGCATGCCTTCCTCTCTGGCCACACCCGAGGCATGAATTAATGGTCCTCTTGTCGCTTCCCATTTATCTGTGCCGTCAACGAAAGGCAATAAAGCTCACCTTCAGACAGAAGCTCATTGGTTATTCATGGGGCTTTGGTAGGAAGTGGAACTGGACTACGTCTTAAGTGCCTCCGGCTCTCGGAAAACTCGGTTGGGGCTGACTAGAGCTCCGGACGATCTTGAATTTCTTTTATTGGTATCTTCGGTCGGGGCATTAATGGAGGGAGCGCCAACTTTCCGGTTTCGCAGATGAATAATTTAGGGAAAGCACAACTAGTCCTCAATTACTGCCGCGCTCTGAGCCTGTGTTGAAGGTACTACGCCGTACGAACAGGAAGAAAAGGGTATGTTAAGTGAAAAAAAAATATATTCCTATGGGCACTCCCCGAGCAAGCTCTTGCGATGCTTGTCGGTTCGCGAAGATCTTGCGATGTCTGCGGGGTTTCGATGTCTGGGGGTTTGTGCCAAGTGAAAGAATCCAATAAACATAAATATCCGCCACTGGTGTTCGAACCCACGGCTGCGCGAACAGATCAGCTTCGCTGGTCACTGCGCGAGAGCACAAGGCTCCTAGCGCAGCCGTACAGGCCTCGTGTTAAACTGCAACACGCTTGTTGTTGTTGTTGTTGTTGTTGTCGTCGTCGTCGTCGTCGTCGTTGTTGTCGTTGTCGTTGTCGTTGTTGTTGTCATTGTTGTTGTCGTCGTCGTCGTCGTCGTCGTCGTCGTCGTTGTTGTTGTTGTTGTTGTTGTTGTTGTTGTTGTTGTTGTTGTTGTTGTTGTTGTTGTTGTTGTTGTTGTTGTTGTTGTTGTTGTTGTTGTTGTTGTTGTTGTTGTTGTTGTTGTTGTTGTTGTTGTTGTTGTTGTTGTTGTTGTTGTTGTTGTTGTTGTTGTTGTTGTTGTTGTTGTTGTTGTTGTTGTTGTTGTTGTTGTTGTTGTTGTTGTTGTTGTTGTTGTTGTTGTTTTCGTCGTCGTCGCCGTTGTTGTTGTTGTTGTTGTTGTTGTCGTCGTCGTCGTCGTCGTCATACTATAGCTGCAACACACATGCCCGCTGTGCGTTGCACATCGTCGTCGTCTTCAACTTCCATCTGAAGCGCGAAGACATAGAGTATTAACTGTCTTCGTCGTCGTCGTTATCGTTCAAGCAATTCTTCTTTCGCACGTTTATAGAATTTAGGCAAACATTGCTATTTTTTTAGGCCAGCACTAAGGCCCAGTGAAAGAACTCGAGTGAAGCCATGCACTCAATGACGAAGGCACTCAGTGCACTCAATGAAGAACGGGAGGGTAAGAAAAAATAAGGACGAGTAAAAGCAACGTTACATGAGTACAGAGTGTGTTCCGCCTCGTGCAAGGTCTTGTACGTCTTACTTCACTGCTACGAATAAGACGTACACGTTTACTATGTTACAAGAAAACAAGATATTTTTGGAACAGTAAGCCCATGACATGCTGCCATGCTAGAATAATCACAAGGAATATACAGCGCATGACATTCGCGTTGCGTATCGTCACGTAAGGAAATTATTGGGAGAGTTTCTTTTTCTCAACGCACCACATTTCCTCAACAGAAAATGCGCTCCAAAATGAGTCAGATGGAGGCGAGTGTTCTTTTGCCAGCAACATCCGGTGGCAAGTTTTTTTTTTTCACATCTATCATTCCTAGGCCTGTTTGTATTAAAGATATTTTAACACATTCATCTTTACAACTATATTTCAGATTCTCGCACTACTCTCACCTTGAAATGTGTTCTCTGCTTTCTTTTTCTTTTTTTCTATTTTCAGGTAGTTTTTGTAAAAGAAATGGATTTCAGGATTCCGGAATAAATTTTTGTCGTTTTAAGTCGTTCTTAGTCAATACATGTCCCCGGAAACAGCGCAGTCCGGTGACATCTCAGTAAAAGCACCATTCTGCCAACAAGCCTACACATTTAGGGTGCGTAACGCCTGCTGCATGTATTTTATTGATAACAGAAAACACTTGTCTTCTTCATAAGGGCCAGACGAAAATGAAATATTTAAAATTTCCGTTTGATTTTCGGTGCCATATGCCTTGCTGTACATCAGACCAGCAGCCTTTTGTGTAATCTAGAGCTCGTCTTACGGTAACGCGATAGCGCATGATGAATGTGATGAATGCGCTTTGCCTATAACGGGCGTGTTAGGCTGCAGAGATACACGATCCATGGGCCAGTGTTGCCAACTTTCGTGGTTCGTGCTCAATGCTACTTGCATCGGCGTGTAATTACGCAACATGTTTTGGGCACGACCCATACCATTCTTACTGATTGTGCACTGTTTCGCTCTGCATGTTTGAAAACATTGCGTAACATCTGTAATGTAACAAAATATAATGTAACAGGTCGCGGATAGAAACCCCGCCGAGACGGACGCATTCTTCTTGAGAAAAGCGCCTGCCCCCTGCTTTTTTTTTTCGTTGCCAGGAGAGGCTGGCGTCTCTGGCTGAATCCTTGATTGGCCGTAGTTCGTCGATTTTCACCCAAGATGTTCGTGAACGAAAGCGTCACATGCCAACAATGCAAACCCCACACTCGAACCTCTAATCTTTTTTTTTTCTCCTAGATGGCATCTTGTAAAGGTACCCTGTTGTCATATGAGCGACATGACGCCCCCGCGCTTGCTTAGAGCTGGTGTATGACCACGCGGGAGAGTGTGTGAGCGGCGATAGCGTACGCTGACAGCCACGGGTCAATGATCGCTAACTTTTTGCCGAGTGCACTGACCGTCTATACTCTCATTGATGAGCCAAGACTCAGGCTTACTCTCGCATAATGTCGATAAGGCGCTCGAGCTCCTTCCAGGTCACGTTACTTGAGCCAAATCGGAAAAGCGACAACATGAGCTCTCGTCTGATATTGCTTCAGGTCGCTACCTGGGTGGTTACGTCTTTGTTAATGGTCGAATCAAACTTCTATGTAAGGTCAACATCTAAAGGCTGTCAATGTGCTCTTTTACTCTTCTTTTTCGCAATTATAAATCACCTTCAACCGCTAAAATCTACGCCTAAATTCGAAGGACGAATTCAAAAAATTTAAGACCACCAGAAATAAAAACGAAATTTTTTTTGCGCCTTCTCCAGTCCGAGAACGCCAAAAGACATTCCCAAGAAACTTCTGCTGCGCAGTAACGTGTGTGTGCGTGAGTGCACGTGCGCGCGTGTGCGCGTGCGTGTTTGTTTTTTTGCAACTCATCTCTTCAATACAGAAGAAAAAACAGTTCGAGGAAGATGCTTTTATATCTATCTCTTTGTTAGAGCTCGTCATAGCTAAACTTTCTCCCCATCTCCTCGGGTATCCAGCCTCACGTGCGCCTTTCTAGACCCAAGTCTTTGTTCGCGGCTTTGAAGTAGCTTCATGAAAGGGATAGGCCAGGGTACGCCTTATATTACAGTCTGGCGAGACCCTAGAACCACGAAACGAGAATGGCAAAGGAAAGCATAACGCGATGCGCGGCTCTAAAGCGCTTCGCCTAGTAGCAAAGAAAGCGCTACAAGATTGCGAGTTCTCTGTTTGAAATAGTATGCTATTCGCGCAGCGTTGGCACGTGGGACTCTGAAAGGCAGTTGGTCAAGGCTTCATATCGCTTTCTTGGCGACGTAGCGCCCCACTCTCGGGCTCACATGAAAAAGCCAAGCGCTGTTTGGGCCTGACAAGCTCTTACTTTAATGAAGTTGCTGACACACAGGCGCCACGCTTGATAGCAAAAATTGCTGGGTGAGAATCGCTGGTGCAGTGTTGCTTCGTTCGAATGAATTAATACATCGTGAGAGGATGGTGCTTTCCTGAAACAAGGTTTTCTTCTTCTTCTTCGGAGACGCTTCGTTTTCTCTTTTCGTTTCGCTGAAGTAGCGATAGAAGAAGGAATTTAAATAGTGTGATTTCATGCAAAAGAAAATGGACAATTTCACTCCACTATTTCGTTTCCACGACAAATATAATTATAATGCAATGAGTCCTCAAAGCATAAAAATATAATCGAGAAAGGGGCTCGTTTATTTCTGGCTACAACATTCTTAAGTGAAGTAAATTCTTTGTCAACTGCACATTTGTTGGTCAGACGGCAAGACTAAAAAAAATAAAACTATAAACTGTAACTATAAACTAAAATTATTATAGTTTGTAATAGTTATAAACTATTTTGACATTTACTGCAGCGGTGGCCTAGTGGCCTGAGCATCCGCCTCGCATGCGGCAGGTGCGGGTTTCGATCCCCAGAGCCGCCGAGTACCCACCGGTGATAAAATGGGTACAAGCTTTCCCCTGGTCTGGTGCTCGGCTTCTTTAGGGTGAAATGCTTGGGAAATGGGTCTTGGACCCCACCTTGAGTTGAAGAAAAACCTTGCGTCATGGCGCTCTTTGGCCAAAGCGAGCCCTTGCGCCACAAAAATTCATCATATTATTAATATTATTTTGGTATTGTTTCTAGAGAGTGTATGAGAGGGCAAAAGTAAATCAGCAATCATTTTAAGTGATGGAGAGCTTAAGAAAGGAAACCACAATAATACACACACCCGGTCAGATCTGAACCAACAATCTATTGATGCCGCTTGGCCTGCTATGCAGTCAACATCGTTTGGGCGTCTTTTGCTCATGCATTACGATTAATACGAGCTGTTTCAGTCTTACCAGGCGTCTGTAGAAGATAAGTACAATTTTGTATGATAATGTTTTGTGATCGCCTCATCGTCACTTTGGTGACCGCGGGGAATTAAATGGGCCTTGTTGAATCACAGAATAGGGCAAGGGAGTGCATATTTGTGCAGTAAGCCACCTCATGAAGTGAAAGAAGACAATGAACCTTTCTACGGGATCACAGCAACAGAAGCATTGAACTGAGTTCACATCAGATCGTATCATCTTTAACTGGGCATTGATTTTGTTATGGACATGCAATGGGTCACTCTATACCGACGTAATTAGCAAGCGATCGGGTGCTTGGAACACACTACTTCATATTTTTTGATAGCCTGTCACCTCACTCGGCAGCTTCAGGTTGCATGGGCGCACAATTAGTCGAGACTCGCGAACTGTGCTGGTTACATCCTAACACCTCCAAAGTGAAGACAATTAAAAAAATTTTGTGCGTGCACGAAGGAGTGTTATATTTCAGCCGAGAGTCCAACATTGCCCTGCAAAGCCATGTTTACTTCAATTTCGCATTCCAGCTCACATCTCCGTAAGGTCATCCGATGCAGCAAGTGCTTCACTTCCGAGAAAGCGTGAATAACATCTTCGATAACACGCTGGAGCAGCTAGCAAATTTTAATTCTTCGCGCCCTGCCCCTAGCGAGGAAGTGTTTCGCAATATTCCACCGATAACAAACGCAGACTCCACGACTCTTGCTTCTTCGGAAGTCAAGCACTCACATGCTTTAGTGTAAAAATGCTACTCGGGTCATTATGCAAAATAATTTCTTGTGTCCTTCAAAGCCCTAGGTTCGAATAAATGATTTCACCTATGTGAAAAACAAGAAAAATTAATCTTGCCACTTTGTACACATCACCACAAAGCGCTTTTTCTAACGTAATTTGTGGTCGCACTAAGACAGCATACAGCGGAGTTGTTTACCACTGAATAGTCTGTCAGGACACGCGTCAAAGAATCAGCATCGTCAGCTCAGCTGAGTCTACCATAGGAAATACGCATCGCCAAACGGCTTCCAGTGGCTCCTGTAATGCGACAGATGCGGCCAGTTTATTCCTGGGGATTTTTTCAGCCCATCACTTCAACTGTCTCTCAGCCATCGTCGATTACGTATTTTTACTCGCGGCGTAGACTCTGATACACAAGCAGACCGTCGTTTATCAGTTCTCTACTAGACCTATCCTGTCCACGGTAATTTTTTTTTTTTACATTCGACTAAAAGAATATTAACTCCTGTACTTTTTATAATCATTCCGATGGAGATGAAACACACGACGCCTCTTTTCCGTGGGTTGTTAGTGCACGTTAAAAAACCCCAGGTGGTCGAAATCACCCCGGAGCCCTATACAATGGTGTGCCTTTTAGCCGATGTTGCTTTGGGACGTTATGCCCCATGTATCATACCATACATTTTTTTCTAATCAGCGCAGCTGTTTCTTCTGTCGCTTTATGTTACACCAAGTTTTTTTTTCAAGCCTGCTACGCTAATCTCAATTTGATAAAATTTTAACCGAGTTCCGGCACTAGGGATACTATTCAAACTTGCGCCACTGGTCGACTTCGTCATGAAGGTAAAGAGCAGATTCTGGATGATTTCTCTCAACCTGCACATTCTCTAATGCTTACGGGCCCAGACCACTGATTCACTCCTTTACCAACATTCGTTTAAGAAGAAAACGAGGTTTTCAGACAGGCTAACATTGCATGTTACTTGAGAACAAATCTTTTGCTTGAAATCTGATGACGGAAAAAAGATTAGTAGTGACTACGTCCGCACTCTTTCTGAGTCATATCGCGTTAAGAAAAGAAAAGGTGCTTCCAGGCGTGACTTTTTTTTATTGAAAGGTGCTTTCGGGACTTTTTCTGGCAGAAGTACCATATGCAATACCATAACAAAAGAGGTAACTTCTATTGACGCTATTAGGGTGCGCGAAAGATATATTTTACTATCCTAACCTAACAGACGTCCTTCAAGCACCTAATTTTAGATGGTAGGTGAAGTTCTTTAAACCCACAAGTAATCATCAGGCTTAGCGCAAATGCGCATGCGGTATGCATGAGTTGGTCTACAAGCAAACGGGAAACTAATTTCGGGAGGATAACGGAATCTCCAACTTGCGTATAAACTCAAAATTGTACTAAAGAGATGCTGTCATAACATGAAAAAAATATAGTTCGGGTTTTATATCAAAGGCGAGTTCAAGGCCACGGATGTACTCAAGCTGCACACGTGCCCTTATTGTAGTTCAAGCCGTCAAAAGAGGATGGCGAAACAAGTAAAAGTTAACCAGGAGTGCCATCGTGAGCAGAATTCGATTACCATGTCTAGTCAAGTATGAGTTCTTTTATTCAGCACTACACCCCCCCCCCCCTCCATCACGTAATAAGAACTAGAGAGCGCTCTCATAAAGAAATCTTATTGTAACGAGATAGAGACACGAGGCCAGGAAGAACGACTCATGAAAGTTAGGTTTTTCAACTAGCTTTTAGTGACCCGCATGTGCTGGTGGCCCCCACTGACAAAGGCGACGCGGAAATGTGGAAAGATTGTAACAATCTAATGGATGTTTTGCATTTCGATTAATTTTCCTTGTCTCAAGAATATGAAGCCACTGCGCTTCTGCGCTACCTTATCATACATTCTGAGAATTTTTCTTTCTTACCAACTTCTATTTTTTTTTTTTGAGGAACCATTACTCAGTTCTCCTATATTTCCTCTATCTAGCCGCCGCGGTGGCTGAGTGTTTATGGCGCTCGGCTGCTGACCCGAAAGACGCGGGTTCGATCCCGGCCGCGGAGGCCGAATTTCGATGGAGGCGAAATTCTAGAGTCCCGTGTACTGTGCGATGTCAGTGCACGTTAAAGAACCCCAGGTTGTCGAAATTTCCGGAGCCCATCACTACCGGGTCCCTCATAGCCTGAGTCGCTTTGGGACGTTAAGTCCTCGCAAATCAAATATATTAACTCTATCGATTTTCTTTGAGTTGTAATAGGGAACGGAAGCAACCCAACTTGATTCCTCGTCCTTAATTCACTCTAAAAATAATGATTGAGTTGAATTGTAAAGCCACACCGGCATCTGTGGCCAAAAAGAGCGCCGTAGCACGGATGTTTTTGTTCTACATAAGCTTGGGTCAAAGACTCATTTTCCAAGCATCCATCCAAACGAAGCCGAACACAATGCCAGGGGAAAGCTTGTACCTATTGGAAAGCGGTTGCTACTCGGCGGCACTGGGGTCAAACCCTCTCTTTTAAAATATCTTTTCTGAATTCAAAAAAAAACTTTGTTTATGTGATTTCCAGTGTCATTGACCGTCGCCTATAAGAATTGCTTAGAGCTTTCGGCGGGCATCACCTCTCGCACATGAATGTTAGAAGCGTGGCGTCCTGTCTGTTTGGTAGTAAGTGAGTTGGACCTTGCCACAAGTAACCTTCGTAATCGCAACGGCAAAGGCTATGCCTAGTTTAGCCAAATACGGGTTATGTAGTGTTATGGGAGCTGAAAGAGGCTTTTGCAAAACAAAAAAGCTAGTGTACGGCTGTGCGTAGTGTTTTTCAGTGTCACACACATATGAGGGCGCTGCAGAGGAGTAGCGTAGACAGCCACGTGCTTTGTCAATTTTTTTTAGGAGAAAGTTCTGATAGAAGCTTAACGCTGCTGTCCGGACGTTTCATGCAATTTAATTTTCCCGTTCAGTTATATAAACGAATCCAAGAGATCTTTCCCTCGGGTAAATGCTCTGTCCTAATACATGAAATCTGTTTCATGTGCAAAATTGTACTGAATTATTGATTTAGGGCTCCGCTTCTCGCAGAAAATTGTTGTAAAGCACAAAAATTCAGAATTGTGAAATATTCGTTTTATACAACTGGCATGTACGGAGCAAAATAAATAATAAAATATTGCAGACTACACTGTGTAAACTAATCTTAGTGGACAAAACCTAATTGAACTTATATTAGTTTAACTCTGCCATCTTACCGTGTTACGAACTCTTCATCTTTCCGACGCAGTGCGGTTTTAAATCTGTGTAGATTCTCTTTTATGAGTGTGCAGCAGCAACGCCGTTCCAACCATCGGTCGCTGTAGAAAATGACGAAACGACGTCGCCCGCGCATGAGCTCGAGGTAGTTTATGTGTATGTTGTTGTTGGCAACAGGTAGATTCAGCCTTGCGTTATATCGGCCGTCAGTGGCGCCAGCGTACCGACGCATTAAATAGTAATTAAAGACATGAGTTTGTGGAACGGTTCTGCGACCTATCCAGGGACACAGGCACCTACTGTAGTCACAGTGGCGAGCTCGAGGCTTGTGCAGCCGCTCGAACCCAGGGCGATCTGTTCGGCAAGGACGCTCTGTTCAGGCCAATGACCGTCCTTGCACTTAGCAGACTTTACAGTCCGAGCATTATATCTGTTTTTTTTTGTGATTTTGTGGAATCGCGCCCCTGATTAGGTTCATGTAGACGCGACAGCCGTTCCACAAGGGCTTCAACATGCTTACTTTAATATGTACTCATATTATGGGGCTGCAGGCCTGCAGGAACGTGCTTTCAGTGCCTTCAAATTTTAACTGTTTCTAAACTTTTCCCCCTGAAATCAAAAAAGTGAAAATTATGCATCCACATGGAGTCGCACTTTACAATTTTTTAAGTGAATTAACAATATAATGTATATGTGGCCAACAGATGCGCTGAAATATAGTCTCTTCATTGCCTTGTGAGCGGAGCTAAAGGTTTTTTTGGGGGGAGGGGGGGTGAAGTAGATGTTCTCTTAGAATTTAGAAGCTGCAATTGATCTGTGCTCCAGTCATATGGATCTAGAGGTTAGAGCACCATAGTAACCTCAAGGTGCCACAGCATGAAACAGTCCTCCTCGAAGCTTCATGTACTCAGACAGTGATTCAGTTGCAATTCTTTGAGCAAATTACTGCATTTCAGCTGCTCCCGTGCCGGGTATAAGTACCTGGCTTATAAATTATGTGCTTTTTTTAAAGATCAAATGCTTTTACATTCCACTCTTGGCAGATTCAGGTGAACATCGTACTGAAACGACCGTAAATTTTAGGCCTAACAGGAACATGAATGCGATCCCAGGGCCGAACATTCGGACAATAAAGCACTGTTCATCCCACCCCCCTAATTTCATCTCGCACTGATCATCCGCACAAGGTCTGGATCCCAGTTTGCGCACTACTGCTTGCTCGTCGCTCCCCCCCCCCCCCCCCATGACGTCATCGGTGCCGAAACTGCCACCAAGCAGCTATACTTACTATTAACAAAACTGTAGAATTCAAAAAGTGGTTACGGGAACGTTTCGCACCAGATTAGAATATTCACTTTTTACCTGCTTCATGTTTAGATCCTGCGCAGTGATCACGCCTACTTTTTATACATATGCCTTACGCTAGCTGTTCTTCATACCGTTTATTCATTGTTCTCGCTTATTCTATTGTTAATGGTTTTTATTATAGCTGTCATTGTGACTGCTCTAAATACTGTTAACCTTCTAATACCGCCTTGTATAGTTTTGTATTCTACCCTAAAACACTGAACGAGTACTGTCAACTTTTTATAATATTGTGCAGTCAGAATTTCTTTTACTTCGTAATCCTGTATAATTATGGCACCAATTTTTAATCTGCACGCATTAGTTATTGTTGTAAATACATTTATGTGGATAGTTGCTAGGTACCATTCGGTACCACACACTTCCCTCTCGAATGCTCTCTGCGTGGGCCGTTGGGGAACTTGAAAGAAATAAGTAAAACGTTTCTGAACGACTCCGAAATTTTCTGTCCTCGTGATAACCAGTAGGAAAAAAAACACCTCCGACTGGGATTCGATCCAGCACCTGCGCAAAAAGAACAGGTCAATAGTGCCTGTCGAGCCAATATATTGAAAACCTTGCCTGCGTCGCCGATAGCATCTTTATATATCTGCGCACGAAGCTGAGAAGGACAAAACGACTTAACGTGACCTAAAGCCCGAAGAGAAGCCGGGGAGCGCTATAGCACGTCAAGCAACGAAAGCAGCGAAAGACGCTGAACACGCTGCCAAGAGCGCAAAACGAAATTTTCCGTTTATGACTCTCTGTAATCCGAATGGAAAGCGCAGCTGAGTAGCGATATTACGCGTATACAGGTGCGGTATGTTGCCTCTGGTCACCGACTGCGAGTAGACCTCACACAGGCGAATTGGCTCAAGTAAACACCCGCGAAGGCCACTTTCAGGCCGTCATCTGAGCAATCCGGGCCACTCCATCTCACCTTTCATCGTTCCTCCTTTCCCTCTCTCACCTACTCCTCCACTATCCACCTATCCAAGATTTCAACGGCTGTCGCCATTCAAGACATCTAATAGGCCATAAAGAGCGGTGAAAGCACCGGCAGCTAAGATAATGGAACGTCCAGCGCCCACACGGGTTAGTGCAATTCACGCGTCATTCGTGTTGGCGCATTTTTTCAGTGTTGGTAATTTTTTGCGGCATTGTTTGTTTTATACACCAAGAGCATTTCATCAACGAGCAGTAAATGCCGCGCGACGATGTGCACATGTTGGTAGTCTTGCTTTCTGCTTGAGTTCGTCGCGATCCCGCCGTAGGGGCTCCAGAATGGAAGAGCATATAAACTCTATCGCGGTAAGCTGTTGCGTGTGTTAGCCCGCAAATACAATGAGTTTTTGCTGTCCGATAGAATGTGTGCCCCATCGCGCCACCCACGTTTCATCTCTCATTCATTCCCCCTCCTCTTTACTATTCCTTCTCAAGTGTTCACAGTTTCATCACATTACGGCACTAAAAAGAGGAACGTGCACTTAACACATGAGCAGTAAAACGTAGGCGGCTGGAACGTGGCAGCACGTTAAGCTCCAAAATTAGCCATGGACGCAGACATTATGTTTTGAGCTAGAAGAGACACGCCTGATGGCGGCGGGTCCTTCTCCTGAACTCGCGAAAGGAGCCAGGGATGCCACACGCTCTGGCCCTGCTGAAGAAAATTGGGCTAAAGCGACGGCCCATCCAGCAACCAGAGGACTTGTTCAACACCCGAGTGCAGCTACCGTCAGCTGTGAGGTACCCTAGAATGGGCTACGCCTTTCCTGTCATTCATTTCATGTTTAGGTGTACACTCGACAACGAGACTTTTTTTTTTTTCTCTGCTACGCCTTTTTCTCTGCTGCGCTGCTCGTACAACCTCGCCAAAACAATCTGACCCTTGTCAGTACAAAAACGTTTCTCAGCGTCAACTTGTGCAAAAGCTCGCAGATGCTGCGCGAAACATGTTATGTGCGAGAACACAGAAATGTCGTTGAACGCAGTCTTGATGATGTAATTCAGAATGACTTGTGTGCCCGGTTGTCCCATGTGTTGAGCGCCTGCAGTCCATAAGCGAGGAAGTGTTATATGATTTAGCGCTAATATATTCACGTGCCCGGAGAGAGGTTACTCAGGCGCTAAGAGAGAGAAAAAAGAGCTTTACAGGCGACCAGTGCTCCGATCCGGCGGAAATTCGTGGCATTAGACTTTCATTTTTTTTAACTACATGGAACTTCACGCACATTTCTAAACATCCACCTTTATTGCGCAGTTAGCCTTCTTTGTACTTCATTGCACTTGTCTCCCTTGCACATTTGGTCTTTTATTCGTTTTCTTATCTCCATTATCTATCGGCATTCTGTCCTGGAGATGACTCAAACACAGCCGCTTCAATGAAAGAGTGGCATCCGACGCTCGCCCGACACTGTGCTGTCTCCGCATCTCTCCTCAGCTCACATTCCTCCTCACCCTCCGTCTTCCTCGGTAGCAATCTGCTGGATTATTTCCTTGGCAACCATCCTCAGTTTGCGCATTCATCCGCCGTCTTCAAAACGTCCTCTGTTTAGGGTACAACCAACCGCGCATTGTCTGGTTAACCACTTCGCATTTGTTTTTATCTGTCTACCTCCTCGTCCATCTAATCTTGAACGTATCACTGTGGTTGGTAGTTTCTAGCTTTTCGCATACTTCCGCTGGTCAACGTCCGTAGTATTTCCCTGTGGAGACTTTTTGAACGTAGCTTCTTTAATTTCTTGGTGCCGTGCGGGTAAGCCGGTAAGCGGGTAATCGCGATGCGCTTTATTAGCTTGCATTGGGCCTGTTATGATAATCATTACGCCAGCTGTGACAAAAAAAAAAACAACGAACGAAAAAGAAGTTGGCGGTAATGCTCAAAACAAATTAAAACCTCTGTTTCTCTAATATAGCCAAAATATGCACTTTCTACGTGTCAGCTTATCAAAAAGTTACCACCATTTCTTTACTAACCGTAAGAAACAAGCAAATTCTCTGATATAGTTACAGCTTGAGAACCAAGCTGTCCACTCTTATTAACGAAAAATGCTTGCGAACACATCGCTTTCTCATTTATTAAATAAAAAGGGCAAATATTGTTCATTTCGATATGACACATGAGCACGACAGACCTGATTTTAGCCATCGCTTTGAAATAGTTACATAGTAAATTTTAGCACTAAAAGAAACCCTAGAACATAGGCCACGCTAAGTGCAATACTGCCTTGGTGTTCTGTCTCTCACTGCGTCAAGAAAAAATAGAGCGGGGCTCTCAAGAGAAGTTTAATTATGAAGGCCCACGGAATGAATTTTGTGAAACCTGAACTTCACCTTTATTAGCCAGGTATTCCAGTTGTCTAACGACACGGGTCGACAAAAGGCAAAAATAATGGTCAAGGGGCAAAAATCACTTAAATTCAATTTACTTTCGGTACAGGGCGGTGCTCTGTTTCCGTATTTGCCTTTGGCCGTATTTCAGACGGAAGTTCTTAGGAGGATTATCTCTCTTGGGGCCAATTTTTCATGGCCTCTGATGAGGTTGCTGGGAGCTCATCAGCGAAGCAATGGCAATGGTTTTTCGCGTGCCTAGAAGAAACGCCGCTGCTTATCATCGCCGACTTAAACGTCCTCACAGTTTTCCGCTTAAGCTAGCGGCTCCTCACATCTCTCAACTTAGAGAACGATGTGTGGTTCATATTTGTTGTGAGCCAATCAATGGGAATTAACTATAGGTGTCTGGATACTGGCCCATCGAGGGGAATTGACCGTTTTTGTGCATTGTGTCCGCCTCCCACCGTAGTTATGCACTCCGCGTCGTATGGAAGTCTATAGAATGTGTACTACTCTAAAAAATGTCGCCGCTATTGTTACTTCTTCGGGAGGCGGTCCACGAAAATTTTCAGAATTCTTTCAACCCCCGCCCTCATTCCCGGGTGGAAATATTTTTCGACGCTTGGAGACTTTTACCGCTGTAGTGTAGATGGCGCTTCTGAATCCGCAACTCCAGCGCCTGCGCAGCCCCTGTCTGACAAATTTTAGTTTGACAAACAATAAAATTCTCACTGCGCAGTCGCCGAAAGGAAAAAGGAAATAAATAAGCAAAAAACGTTTGGGTATACCACCTAGACTTGACGCAGACGCAACCTCACTGATGTGTCACGTGTTTGCCCTTTCACATTTCGGAAAAATACTCTCTTGCACCACAGCGCGTTGACTTTGGCACGCCAGGCGCAGAGGGCGCACGGCAGTTCCGTCAATTGGTCGGTCATGGGCTCATTCACACTCATGGTGAAAGGTAGCACGAAGAGAACAAGAACCAAAGAAGCAAGACATGGCACGAACGCTTGTTTCGCGACTAAAACGTTTTTGGAAGGAAAGCAAAATATATACTCACCTCGTAAAAAGGTAATCAAAAGCATAACACAAAAGCGCAAGGCAAAGAATTCAAAAGCACTCGTGTCGTTTCTTGCTTCTTCCTTTCGCCCTTGTGATTTACGCGCTTCCTTTCACCATTAATCAAATTCAACTCGGCCAACTTTCCATCTTATTACCCATTCACACATTGATTGAAATATTTCATTTACTGAGATTTTGAAGCCCTAATTAAGCAACGGTTGTCCGAAATCATTATCGTGCCTCACTACCCAGTGGTGCTCTGACATGCGTAAGAATTCTTTACTCATCTTGACTATATCGTGCTACAAAAATAAATGCTCGACAAAGTGGCGGCCCTCACGTGAGGTGCGTGCTTTATGTAGAAATCCGCCAGGTGGCGGTGCACTTAATTTTCGCGCTCATCGCAGAGCCTGTGAGCGTGCAATGCGCGGTAAGTATTGGAGAGGCGCGCATTCTATAATTTTCAAATCACTCCATATTCTATTTCCCGCGAAAGTTCACTGCTGCCAATAGCACCTTCGAATTTCTCATTTAAAGCAAACGAGCAAACGGCCTCCAAGATTCGCGTCCACCAAGGCAGACGTACCGATGGCGGAGACCGCGACATAGCGTTGTCTCCTCGGGAGTCGCACGCCCGAGCCATTACTCAATGTCAGCGCCCCTGTCAGCAGTCGACATTTCAGCTTCACACCACCTATGCGCTGCTGCGTCCGTTTTTTCTGCTTCCCCTACCTCTAGTACACTGTAATCATCATCAGTACTACAATCAACTTGTCGGTGACTAACCAATCATTCAATGCAGAGGTCTAAGGAACAAACGGAGAACTACTTTCCCAAAGTTTTCACAAGAACTGTATGTAACCTTGTGATTTTAGCTGTGGTAGCCCTGCCACCAGCGCTCAGTCTTCTTGATATGCTGACGACAAACTGCATAACGATCATTTCTTCAGCTTTTTTTTTGCAATGGGCATCTTCTCCTATCGAGTGTTTCCTTGATCGTTAAAAAGAAACGTTGAAGAAGGCGACGGTGACAAATAGGTTGATGTAGCTTCCTGCGTTCCTCTTTCTTTTGTTTCAACTTTTCTTGGCATTTTGCTTCTTAGGTTGCTGGTATCTGAAGGAGGTTGGCAAGAATAATGGTTGGCCGCTTAGCTTCCACCACCAGTGCCGGATATGGGACTGAAAGGCCCGAGATGTCATCACGGCATGAGTGAGGACCGGGCTACGCTTTTAGACCACATACCAAATGGTGCATGTTTATGCATCTTCTGGCTTCGCCGCGTAGTTCGCCAGTGACTGTACAGCTTGCCAGCGTTGTTTGAGTACGCTCAGTTGCTCCTCTGTGAGGTGTGATCTTTTCTTGTGAAAGAGTGGTTTCTGATAGCTGTTCCCAACATCGCGGGCAAAAACAAGCTGCCTACTTATATTCGAGGATAATCCATCACTTTCGCCGCCTGTCTGCATTTGCGCCTATCCAGAGCTATTTGCATTCCAGGCTACTTAGGGAACAAAGTGTGATAGTTGTGCTGCGATGGGTTCTAACTCGTAGCCTCTCTCGTTGGAGGTTTTGAATCGCTGTCTTCTTCTCTAACCTCTTCCTTCGGTGCTTTCAAATGCCTGGAGCCAGTGGCGCTGCCACCTCGGCTGTGCAATTTAGCCGGTTGAGTTGCAGCTTATGCAGCCGCACGCGTAGGTGAGAAAGCGGCCAGGACGCCCAAAGACATCGCTATGTTTGATGAAGTGTGGGCGAGACCAATAGCGCGTCAAAGAGCGAAAGCAGCCAGGACGCTGACCACGCTGCACATAACGAAAAGAAACGGATGAACGCGGCGGCTTGTAAAGAAAAAAAAATCGGCGAATGAAGACTAACACACTGTCTGTCTAAAAGAAGCGGCTGATGATGGAGGCTACTTAAGCTGCAAAAGCAGCCAGGGAGACCATGTTTGGTGCCTACTTCAGAGAACATAAGCGAGTGAAGACAGCGGTAGGTTCAGCAAGCAGTGGTCCCTGGCCTATACAGTCTGTGACTACCCCGACCTATGAGCAATCCTGGAATGAGTAACGCCTCTCCTACAATGCATTCATGCTTCCACCTACTCTGGACAATGGGATGGGGTACACGTTTTTACAGCCTGTTCTATACGTGATACTACTGTATTACGGAGCTAGGACCAGGGTCTCTGTCTTTGAAGGCCTTTTATTTATTCCTTAGAATTTTTACAATCCTCCGCGTCGAATCACTAACAGCAGCGGTTAGAGCAACGCTCCTTCCCTAAATGCTGTGCAACTATTTACAACTGTCATAACAACAAAAACTTATGCGTCACTCGTGCCAACAATGTAATTTCGCTATTTAGAAATGCGATGTTAGTTTAATAATAAACTCTTTCGGCTCAGTGGTCGCGAAAGGACCTGAAAGCGCTTTACCAAACTTCCACAGCACTGTCAATTCGAAACGCTTCTTTAATCCTTGGAGCAAGTCTTATTTGAGCGGCTCTACTTACCGCAGTCGTGGCTCTATAACCGCAGTCGTGGCCTAGTGGTCTGGGCGTCCGCCTCGGCTGCGGGAGGTGGTTGGTTCGAAACCCACCGCTGGACACCCACCGGTAAAAATGGGTACAAGCCACCCCCGGCCCGGCGCCAGGCTTCTTCAGGGGTGTGTGCTTGGAGGAGGCTCCGCAAACCCCGCTGCGCCCCTTCGGGGGCAAACCCAGTTTCGAACTACTCAGCCTGCAAAGGTGGTTCGTGTTTCACTCCCCAGTGGAAGAGTTCGACTCAAGACTCGTACGCTCTAACCAGCGTCAGGTTCAAACACTATGGTCCTTCGTCAGAAGCGATTCAGAGTATCACTACGGTCATGGGCTAGTCCGGCTTTTCGGCTGCCCGACTTTGTGCGAAAAAAAAATCGATCTGAGTAATATCGATCTTTCCAGATAGTCGTAATCCTATAGTAAAAACCAGTCGGGCGTGGCCCAGTAGTCACACTCGTAGTCAAAGGTCTAGGTGATGCAGTTTAAAAAAAAGAGATTACTATTTTTGTTGCAATATGAACATTATAAAATTTTACAAGTACATCTGGACTCAACAAACACAAAACCGCCTCAAAATCTCCCAGAAATATCCCATCGCGACATTTGGAATCTCCCCAGGAGGTGCTCATTTTCTCCAAAGACATCCAAAAAACGTCCCCACAACTTGCCGTGTCCAAAAAGTTGTGCGTCCCAGGGACATCCCCAAAAGGTTAATGCTCGATTTCTCGGCTCTGGCTCAATAAAATTTTTTCTTCTTTTTCATGCAAACTTCAGGCATCTAAGCGCACATATTGTGCCAAATTTCAGGCCCATGCCTACTTTACAGGTGGTGTAATACATCTGTACACTCGCGTGAATGCTTGCTGGCTAGGCCATTCAGACTTACCTGTTTACATGAAATGTGCTTTAACAAGGTGAAAATTTGGGCTGGTTGGTGCATGATCTTGTGACCGGAGCAGCGCAGCACGAGGCAAAGTGCGAGGCGGGACACGAGGTTGAATAACAACCAGATTTTTAATGCACCTTCGTCGAATATATACATCTCGCTCGTATAAGAAGGAAAAGAAAGAAGCATGAAAAACGCATAAGATGTACACGTGGTGAAATATTAAGACATCGCACGCAGATAATCAATTTCTCTGTCACGAAGCGCTATTGAAGGTATGCAGACGCATACGTCGCTCTTTGGTCGGATGTTCAAGGCTTCTTCAATCTCCCTGGTCAGTTGATCAAAATATGACGGGATGACTATTGTGTTGATAAGCTGCGGAGCGCATTCATGCTCTCTGCAATGTTTTGCTAATTCACTGCTGATGGCGCCCTTTAGGTATCTTTTGTGCTCTCAAAGTCGTTTATTCAATCAGCGCCCTGTTTGACCAATGTAGGTGCGTCCGCATGACAGAGGTATCTCATAAAAACCGCTTTTCACACATTTCACATATTTTTGGTGTTTTTCTTGCATTGATTTTTTCTTTGCCCGCTTTTTACTTTGGCGCACAGACTTCTTAACTTGTTGGGTGCTTACAAGAACCCTTTTACACCAGCTCTTGCTCCTACCTTTTGGAGACTGTGGGAAATGCCATTAATGTGAGGAATGACCGCGTACGGCTAATATTTTACCACGTGTACATTTTATGCGTTTGTCATGCTTCTGTCATTTCCTTATTGCACGAGCGAGATGTATATATTCGACGAACGTGCATTAAAAATCTGGTTGTTAGGCTGCGTCTATTCCCGCCTCTCTCTTCTTTGTTTCGTGCTGCGCTGCTCCCGCCGCAAGAACATGAAATGTGGTTGCATTTTACACACAAAGGAAATATGAATTCAAAAAGTCACCCGATCCCAACCATATAACAAGAAATAGCAGCGCAATACAGATGTGATTTCAGTTTATAAGATGTGCTCTTTGCACTTAAATGAATACAAACAGGAGACGCATATGTATGCACCATTTAACACACAATGTACGGAGCACTACGGCAGAAGCATATAATAATGGCCAATTTTTTCTCTAGCTCTGAAAAATCTAAAAAATGAAGCAATAAAAACCTAATACAAGTTGAAAGTTGATGCACATTTAGCAAACATTCTAAAGGGTACAAAAGCATATATGCACACGCAAAAGCAAACGCATGCAAAGAGCAACCTGGGTGCCAAAAGAAAAGACGACATGGACGTACGATACAGATACGCGGTTTCAGGTTACGGATATTCTGCAGGGTGAAACCTCCCTCTCGCTTTGCCTCTGGCACGAGCCTCGGAGTAAGCTTGAGCGTGTTATCAAAAAAGAAAAAAAAATTAATTCTTCTAGGCGAAAATAAAAACGAGCATAAACCAACATACCTAGACGACGTTGCCAACGGAAACCCGGGAATAAAATAAAATGCTGCGACTATATATATGAATTCAACGCGGCCTTCTGTCCTGCGCCTTCTCACGGCACCGCGAACGCTAAAACATACGCGTTACATCCTCGTTACACCCCGTTTTATTTTCTTGTGACTAAGTGTGGAGATAAGACTGCTTGGAGCCGGATGGAAAGGGGATACGTCTTGAGGTAGGAGCCCTGGCTCGCCGCACCCATGGTACAGCAGACCGCGCGTGTGGCACAATACGGCGTGGGAGGCGAGATCAAGGTGATCAAGGCAAAAGTAATCCGGTGGGGGTGGGTTGGGAGTCAGCGACGCTAACACAACACAAACTATACCGCTGCGACAGGACGGCAATGTAGGTAGAGCAGGTTAACCCATGGGCACTCGCAGCAAGAGTCTGGTGAGCCTCCGAAGATCTCTCTCGCCTATGACCGCAGTGGACGGCCACGCTGCCACCAACAGCACGCCACAGTCGTCGGAGGCGCTGAGGGATGCAGAGTGCGCGCTAGGAGTCGCCCATTGCCTTGAAAACCGCTGCCGCGAACGACGCCTGTAAGAGCGCCATTATGGTGTAGGGCCCTGAATCTGTGCAAAAGACTTGCGATGAGCCGCGCGCCGCTGCATCAGTTCGAAAAAAGAATTATGTGGGCATGCCGAGGTGTGCGGGAAACCTGCCATGAATCCGTAGCTACTAAGTTCACAACAGCCCAGTGATGAGAGCAAGAGCTGCCGCGCGCTGGGGCTTGCGCGCGAGCGGCTAGGGGCTGCGCGAATACGTGTGCGCAAGATGGCTTCCGTCCAGCGAGGAAGCCGGGCGACCGACGGGAGGCCATTACTGCGCCTCTGCTAGACAGCGGCGCAACTAGGACTGCTGGTAGTTGGAGATGCCTGCAGGGACCGCTGCACCGTGCTGAAGTGGAAACACTACAGAAGACGGGCACGTTGGGGACCGCCGCTTCGGGCGATGCGATGAAAAGGCAGGCCGCCGTCGCCTGCCTGCAGCATGGAGCCGACGGCCCACGAGAGAGATGCGAGGTCAACTGCGCTTCCTTTGGCTGTTCAAACAAAACTGTTTGATCTCTCAAAACCTTCTCTCCCCGTAGTTTTTGGCGCGCGAGAGAGAGAAAAGGGAGCGAGGAGTCAATTTGTATTTTTTGTTGAAAAGCATTGCTCCCAAAAACGTTCTCTCATTTACCTTTCTGGGATCAAAATGCTATGGTTTGTTTTTGTTTCTGCTTAACACCCTCGAAAAAACGTTTCTTGGCCATTAGAGGCCGAACTGCCATTTTGCTTGTGTTTCTGTGTCTTGCCTCTACGGCCTGGAAATGTTCGATAAATGTTGTACTGGGACTGGGACGTTCCATTTTTTTCTGGGCGCACGTGGGGAGGTACGTTGTTTGCTGGGGAGCGCTGCGTTTTTTTTTTTCAAATCATATTCTTCCTAGCTCCTCCGACTACTCAGGGTCTTATGGTTTACGTAACGAAATTTGAATAGTGTCCGCAACCACCTCGTCCTACGCCTGCTTTCCTGTCTCCTCCCTTCTTTCAATCTAGCCAGATAGCTTGAAATTTTTGGCGTCTTTTCATCCAACTCTCTTCATTAACAAGCTGTGTTCGTTCGGAAAAGCCAAAGAAAGCAACTCACTCTAGCTTCTTGACGGAACCGGCGAACTCAGTGACCCATAAAAGCCCTGCCCTTTCACAGCTCCTAGGATCCTTCACTTTTTCGCGTTGTTCTTCCTTTTCCTCCTTTCCGCAGCTCGTCTCCCGAAAACGACCTCAAAGGTGCCGCACCACTGCACCGGAAGCCGAGTTTCGGCCGCTCTTTCACACGCGTTATCTCCGAGCCCCCCCCCCCCCCCCCCCCCCCCCCCCGCCCGAAAAGGGAGAGGCAGGACTGCCGGCTTCCTAGTGTTCCTAGGGAGCAGAACATGTCTGACCTCATTATGCGCTCCAGCTAGCTATGGAACTGTGAGACAGCCGACAAGGCATATCATTGTCCTTCCACGCATCAGGCCGACCTCGAGGGAATGGAACTTTCTGTTGCTGCCGGCTGCCTCTAAGCCGTGACCCCGTTTTTTCGTTGATAAGGCAGCAAACTGCAGTTGACGGACCGTGACACGCTCCGACCTGCTGCATTTTCGCAGCTACTTCTCTAGAGAAGTCTGCACAGAGTAACATACGACTATGTGCCTCTCCAAGAAGCTTACACTCGAGGTGGCCTGATTTTAAATTACTCTATTTCGGGCTTGTACCAGTTGGACTCTTCGCAATTTATGCCTTCGTAAGTTGGTTGCGGCTGAGATTTGTGTCGTCTGGCTCTTCTCCTCCGAATAATCTGTTTTATCCGTTTTATGATCGTAATTTTCTTGTTCATTATCGCTGATAAAAACAAAACCGTTTCGTGGCGAGTAGGATTATAAGTGCGAGAGGTCCTGTTTTACTTCGCCGGGTTAGGCGGGGTTGTACACTGCCAGGGCGTGCTGCCTGATTCAATTGGCATAGAATCATGAAGAGGCTATAGGTCATCCTCAAAGAAGCCAGAAGGTCTCGACCATCACAACTTTCTGTGCTGCTTTTCCCTCTTGACCAGACTGTTACTTAGGCGTGCCTTTTGCTTAAATATAAGATTATATCAGCACTGACACAACCTGTATGGTCGTAGAGGAAACCTGGATGCGAAATCTTAAGAATGAGATTTCCATTCTGAACTTTATTAACAATTTGAAGGTTTCTAGCGTGTGTGGAACACTCTTTTCTACATTTCGCTTATTTGGCTTCTCAACAATGAAAAGCATTTCTTGCTTTCTATCTGTGGTCAGACAGGTGCCTCTTTTGAACTACGGTGGCAACAAAGTCCCTGAGTACTTGTCCTGAGTAATTGAGTCTTTGAATAATTCAGTCTTAAGCGTTACTGACAATAGCAAAAAGCAGCCATAATCGAGTTGGAAAACAGTCGGTAGTAATAGGTTTGCCTAACTGTGTCAGCAAAAAATTCGAGTCCTGCAGTGGCTCCCCTGCATTGACCGAACAATAAATCTAACAGTACGACTGCCAGAGGGACATCAACAATTTTTATGAATTCGCCTGCATGTTAGCAACTGGAGGTTTCAAGATGTTTTAAAATTTTAGTTCAGCAAGATGTAAATCCGAAGAGTACTTTAGAGCTATTCAATTAGGTCGGAGCGCTCGTTAAAAATAGCTTGCGGTTACACTTCTAGACTATCTTTTTATGCCATATTTGCGTAATTAACTGCAGAGTTTTATTTGTCAACATAAAACTGAAGCACACAGCGCTGTAGAAAAGCGGTTGATTCGGCTCATATGAGTAGGGCAGCAAGCAGTACTTGCCGCGGCTTGCCGCTTCATCGAAATGCTGCCGCGTTTCAAATTTTTTCAATACTGTGCGTAGATAACCCGTAATTTTCTGCATTTCCTATTTCGTCCTCTATGTGCAGATTTGCTCTGTTTGATGGTACAAAATTACTGGCAGGTTGATCTTTCTGTGGCCACCGATTCGGCAATATTTGCCGCCCTCGGGCTCTTACACAAGAGACACGTTTCCTTCTCGATAGGTAATACCGTGCTTGTGATTTCGTTTTAAACCTAAATTTAATTCTTTCCGGCCAAAGAGCTGTCTAAGTTTATTTTCTTGCAGCAGGTCTCTAAATCTTGACTCCTCAGAATTAGAACGTTCAGTTGGGCGAGTTGGTACATATGCATCTTTTGTAAAACAGCGCGAACAACGTCGGACAAGAACAAGAAGGACACGGGACGAGCGCTGACTCTCAACTAAGGTTTTATTAGCAACACCTGGTGCTTATAAAGGGAAAAACATACGCAGAGTAGGTCACATGTTACACTAAAAGCGATAAAACATGATGCAGAGAAGCACGCGACGCTCAAACGCCACCACTAAAAGCTATCTCTTTTTCATTGAGAGTGACTGACGGTTTGCTGACACACTTTGGCTCTTGACTGATCTAGAATGCTTCCATTACTTCTCGCGTGGTCTGATCACAGTGCGTGTACAGCACATTTGTGCTACGCCACGTTGCTGTGCATTTTTTCTTCTTTTTCAATACTTCACACTTTTACAGAGATGTGGATGATGTGGGAGAGAGAGATGTGGCCTGAATGCATTAGCGCTGACAGCGTTGTGGACGACATGCGGCACTGCAGCAACAGCTAGGCCGCAAAGTTCATTTGGTGATCAATCTCTCGCGATCAACCATTAGCTGCATGCCACCTCCCAGGGTGGCAAGGAGGGTGCGCTCCCTATCCAGTGTGCGGAACGCAATCAAAGCAGGCTTTTGCAGTTGAGCACCAACGCCACGTACATGAAAGCGAGATTGAGGTCTCCCCTCACCCAAGGAGCCGATTGTGCGCCTTTAATAATTGGTTTTGGGGGAAAGGAAATGGCGCAGTATCTGTCTCATATATCGTTGGACACCTGAACCGCGCCGTAAGGGAAGGGATAAGGCAGGGAGTGAAAGAAGAAAGGAAGAAGGAGGTGCCGTAGTGGAGGGCTCCGGAATAATTTCGACCACCTGGGGATCTTTAACGTTCGTGAAAATGAACTGCACTTTTGCAAAGTTGTCAACGCTAATGAACTCTATGAACGCCGTCGGCTCACTTGTTTTGTTTGGTTTTTGAGGAAGGAAATGGCACAGTAACCGTCTCACATATCTCGGTGGACACCCAAAACGCGCCGTAAATGAATGGATATAGGAGGGAGGAAAAAAAACTAATAATAATTAGTTTGGGGGGAAAGGAAATGGTGCAGTATCTGTCCCGTATATCGTTGGACACCTGAACTGCGCCGTAAGGAAACGGATAAAGGAAGGAGTGAAAGAAGAAAGGAAGAAGGGGTGCCATAGTGGACTCGCCGCGGTGGCTCAGTGGTTAAGGCGCTCGACTACTGATCCGGAGTTCCCGGGTTCGAACCCGACCGCGGCGGCTGCGTTTTTATGGAGGCAAAACGCTAAGTCGCCCGTGTGCTGTGCGATGTCAGTGCACCCCAGTTGGTCGAAATTATTCCGGAGCCCTCCACTACGGAACCCCATTCTTTTTTCCTTTCTCTCCCTCCTTTATCCCTTCTCTTACGGTGCGGTTCGGGTGTCCAACGATATATGAGACGGATACTGCGCCATTTCCTTTCCCCCCAAATCCAATTATTATTAGGTGCCATAGTGGAGGGCTCTGGAATAATTTCGACCACCTGGGGATCTTTAACATGAACTGACATCGCACAGCACACGGGCAACTTGGCGTTTTGCCTCCATGAAAAGGCAGCCGCCGCGGTCGGGTTCGAATCCGGAAACTCCGGATCAGTAACCGAGCGCCTTAACCACTGAGCCACCGCGGCGGATGGAAAGAATAATAATAATAATTGGTTTTTTGGGGAAAGGAAATGGCGCAGTATCTGTCTCATATATCGTTGGACACCTGAACCGCGCCGTAAGGGAAGGGATAAGGGAGGGAGTGAAAGAAGAAAGGAAGGAAGGGGTGCCGTAGTGGAGGGCTGCGGAATAATTTCGACCACCTGGGGATCTTTAACGTGCACTGACATCGCACAGCACACGGGCGCCTTAGCGTTTTTCCTCCATAAAAACGCAGCCGCCGCGGTCGGGTTCGAACCCGGGAACTCCGAATCAGTAGTCGAGCGCCCTAACCACTGAGCTACCGCGGCGGGTGGATGGAAAGAAGATCGAGAAAACTGAAAATTGAAAGTTGGATTTTGAGGAAAGGCGCGGCGCTGCGTAGCGCCGGAACATCTGTGGCTCGGTGCTACTAGTGGCGCATGCGCAGTAGTGACTAGAGAGTGAGAGAGAGAGAACCGAGTCGCAGCGGCCACCTGCGCCGTGCGTGACATCACTCGTGCTCCGACATACGTTGGCTCGCGCGAAGCGCGGTGTTGACTTGCCTAGTGAAGCTTTTCGCTTCTTTGAAGCTTTTCGCCTAGTGAAGCTTTTCAACCAATCTTGTGAAAGTACTTACTTTACAAAAAAGAGCTGTACGAGCGATTGATAATTTACATTACAGTGAGAGCACGGGTCCTTCCTTCCTCAACCATAGACTGCTAACCATCACGGCCGCTTACCACAAGAAGCTTGCTGTTTATATCAGAAACCTTATGAAAGGAAACTGGCAGACTTTCGAGAGCACATATTTAATTGCCCAAACAGCTTACAGTCTAAGGCACCCTCAATACCATGCATCAAAATCCCGTACAAACTATGGGTTCCAAAAACTAACTCACATAATTCCTCATACATTAAACACCTGTCCATACTTAACAGAATTGTCAGTACAAAATATGTCCGAGGTCAGATTTAGGAAATCTGTTCATGAATATTTTTGTTATAGCTAGTTGTGGTGTGTTTTTACCTAATCACTTTTTGTCTTTGTTATGTTTGCTCTTAGTTTTGTTGTGCTTAGCTCTATGCATGACTGATTTCTGTTTCGTTGTCAATATATCCGCTGCTTTTCTAGTTTCTGTTACTTATGGAAATTTTGTACCATTGCCAGGTGCCACTTTGTTTTTGTTTTTTACATGGGGAGGGCAGGCCTCTGTCAGGCGCTACTAGGCGCCTTTAGCTTGCTCTCCCTTGTTTGCAGACTCTGTACTGGCCAAACAAAACCAATAAATGAAAAAAAAATTGCTGGTGGCTTAGCTCTGGTTAACTCTGGTCGAAAGCGAAAAGGTGCACCTCCATGGCTGCGTTGAGCCCGCCGCGGTGGCTCAGTTGTTAGGGCGCTCGGCTACTGATCCGGAGTTAACGGGTTTGAACCCGACCGCGGCGGCCGCGTTTCGATGGAGGCGAAACGCTAAGGCACCCGTGTGTTGTGGGATGTCAGAGCACGTTAAAGATCCCCAGGTGGTCGAAATTATTCCGGAGCCCTCTACTGCGGCAAGTCTTTCTTCTCTCAGTCCCTACTTTATCGCTTCCCATACGGCGCGGTTCAGGTGTCCGCCGAGAAGTGAGACAGATACTGCGCCATTTCGTTTCCTCAAGAACCAGTTCAATTCAAAATTCTATGTGCCGGCCGTATTGACGGTGAATAAACAAACAGCACAACGCTTCGCGGCACTGCTAGCCTTCAAAGCAACATAGGCCCAATGCTTCACAAGAAAAAAAGGTGGGCATAATAACCACTTTGAGTAGAAAAATAAACACTGACAATGCAAGCACAAAGCCTCCGTTTGTGTCCTTAATAGCGCTTCAGGCGCACGATATTCGCAGTTTCTGACCGTGAACGGCGCCGTGCTGCAATGCTTTGACTCCATAGGGGACGACCTCGTAGTCAAGTTTCCCGACGCGATGAAGATCCTCTTTCGGGTCGAAGTAGTAGCGCAAAAGCACTTCACCTCAGCCCGCGGCAGCGAACAGGCGTCCATATTAATACACGGTCACCAGGCTTGTATTCCATGTGGCGTCAGCGTAGATTGTAGCGTCGGGCGTCTGTGCGCTGTTGGTCCGCAATCCGAAGCTGGATAAGCTGCCAGGCTTTCTCTGCACGCTGAAGGTAATCGGTAACGTCTAAGTTGTCTTTGTCGCTGACGTTCGATAGCATGGCGTTGAGCGTGGTCGTGGCCTTCTTCACATGGACGAGTCTAAATGGCGCCAGCTCTGTGCAGAGTGTGTTGCTGGGCTAGGTGGTAGTTGTCGAACATCGTGGAATCGCAGTGCTGGCAGACAAGGACACATAGAGAACACATGCTTGGCATAAAATACTCTCTGATGTCTCCAGGCTGAGCGGCTGGGGTGCCGGCAATTTTTGATGCATTTGCTAGAGCACCTTACGCAGCCCGCTCTCATAACGTTGGTTGTCGTCATCTAGGCGTTTTAAAGTCAAAGTGAATGAGAAATGTCCTACGTCTTTGCGCAATATATTAAACTCTGGTCACTTCCAATTTTTTTTTTTTTGTCAGACAAAGCAGGGCACAGCTTGACCGTACCGATGCGCTTTTCTCTTCTCGAAGTTTACATAAAGGAATAAAGGAATTTGGATTTAATAACGCTGAAATGCGAGAGGCGGGTTCTGCGTGTACTTTGTGGAAATTTTGTAAACGGCCCAAAACGCCGCGTGTAAGACAAGACTTCACAATTTCTTTGCATTGCTGCGCAATGTTTCCAGAGTCTGTCCCAAGAGAAAGAGAATTTCGTGGTGCGCCTCACGATGCTGCGTCGGTACAGGTCTGGCGGTATTGAAAAGTCGTTCAAATAGAATGGGCGCGCGTGCGCCAACGCCTGGGAGAGCAAATAAAAAAAAACGCCACAATACCGTATAGGTCAGGACGACGTTAAAGCTCGTCGATGTCACGGACGAATGTGCTGTCCGCATTGCGATATTTCGTCCTACATCTAAAATTCTGGAATTCAATGCCATTGCCCTCTGCAAAACGATTTGATTACACGCCGGACGCATGATATTTGATTTTTGTAACACAATGTTTTTAAAAAGTAAACCATAGAACGCAGGAAAAATAAAGAAATGTTGTTCATGATACGTAAAGCTTTCTGTTGTTGTTTTTATATTTTATGCGGCAGTTATACGAAGCTCGTTCAAGTCGAATTGCGCCAGCTCCTGCAGCAAGGTCAGAATACATTAGAACTTAACGTTAGGGCACTGTCGATCTACTGCAGGCTTGTACACCGTATACTCTTGCTGATGATATAAGGCTTGGAAATCTGCGTTCTTTTATTTCATTTTTGAGCACTAAATAATGACACTTGTTTTAACACGATCAAGCCCGAGCTTGACCGTGTCTGAATGTACTTGATGGCCTCCAAGTACAAATTCGCTGTTTATTATGCTCAAGGACAAAAGGCAAACTTTGAGAACGAGGACGGCTTTTCTGTCGAGTAGTTTCAGTGTTCGGTAAATGCTCACACATTCGTAATCTCGCATATGCAATCATATTGTTCGCAGAGCTCATTAATGTCTAGCAAGCCAAGAACACTGCTCAACTGCCCAATCTTGTGCCATCGCTATTGCATATAGATATACATGTATTTAAAAAGACGAAACTCTGGCATTGTATGCGCGCGGTGGTGCTACATGTCCAGGATCTTTTGATCGCTCAATCTGTCGCCCTATATTAAAGTGGTTTCGCTCTCTCTCTGTCTCTCTCTCTCACTCTCTCTCTCTGTATCCCTCTATCACTAATATACATCATTAATACCTTCAATTTTTGTCATATGAATGAATGGAGGCTTTTGATGACAAAGGCGGAGATTAATTAATGGATAAATTGTCAATGTTTGCTGCACGTCAAAGCAATTTATGAATTGCCGGTGTTTTGTTGGTATTGTTAGCTGTCAGCACTGGTAATCGCAAATATTGTGGCAAAGCCTAGATCGCTCTTGCACGTGACCAGGTTTGTGAAATAATTGTGCGCTCATTTATCTCGCACCCGCTGGAGTAAAGTTCCGTGCGGTCTATGCCAGAGAGACTATATGTCGTTTGCAAAGCTTTTTAATCTGGTATTCTACTGCGATGGTTATTTTCGAGCATACTACAGATTAAAAGGTCCTATTCATTAAGGTTGCAGTTGATGGGAGGCCGTATCTAACATGCATTCTACGCAGTGTCTATAGAAATGGCTCAGCCATGGCGCTCGTAATGCTTGAAGTAAATTACCGCTGAGTATGGCAGCGGCCTTTATACTTGGTTTGGTTGATTCAGAGACCCTAAAGTCAAAGGGAAGCCTATGTCGACAGGCGTGAACAGGTTTGCTGCCAATCTAGCGGCATCGTGCTTGTGTGGCAAGCCTCTCTGGGGTCAGCCCTGCCCGTAATAAAGGGCACTAGAAATTATAGCGTCTCGAATAAAATTGCAGTTATTTGCATAACTCTGTACGTTGCTATCAATTCTGTGGGTGGCATTTTACCTCCGCTTGCTCTTATTAAGGACGAAAGCGCACTGACGACGAACTTGAATGTCGTTTTTGCGAAAAGAACAGCGGTTATGGCTGGACAGGGAAACATGGGCTCATTTTGTACGCGCAACTCTACATAGGGGTCTCAAAAGCTTAGCCTGACTGATAGATGCTGCGTTGTACCTATCTATTACTGTTCGTTATGATAATCGCTGAAGTTATAAAAAATTATTCAATGAAAAGAGATATTAGTGCCTATTGGCTCCGTTCACCAGCAACTGATATTCTGACGCAAAGTACGGCACTAAGCCCAGTACAAAAATCTCGCCCATCGTCTGGAAAAATTCCCTCTGCATAGCTGAGGCTATGAGCACAGGAGATTTAGTGGAATAGAACAATAGGATTAACTTCAACTTAGGGTATGTTTGCCTCTGCTTCCTCTGCTGCTGCCACAAGCGAAAGACAGCAAAGAAAGGTGCTTGCTGGTCGGTCCGCATTGAAACTTTTCTGTCAGTGAAATATTTTCAGTGCCTGCCCCACGACGAATTCCCCCTTATGAAGTAAAGCTGAGATTTGGGTGAGTTGGTAAGCATTCATGGTAGGTGAACAGCGCAACAAAGCGCCCGTCTTGCCTTTGTCCCGCCTTTGTCGCGCAGTTCACCCACCATCCTTAAGGAGATGGAGGGATGTCGGCGATGGTTGCTTTTTTTTCACAGCGGCAGTGGAGGCTCATAATAACGCTTTGAAAAAAAAAAAAAACCAAACAGCTCGATACGAAAGACAGCTCATTTTTTCCTTTTGTTTTCATATGATTTTTCTTGGCGGGGTTTATAGCACACGGCTACGTGATCGAGAGCTCTTGTTCTTGCGGGCAGTGCTGCAGGGGACATGATAGAGGGACTGTAACAGTTCAGGTCCTAGTGGGGCCTAAAAAGGGGTGCAGAGAGTGTTGCTTGCACCTCACACCACTTCATCTTCTCTTTTCCAACCGCAAAACAAAACGCGCATCCAACTTGCGGGGGTAAGAAATTTCGCAGTTGAATGCGCTCACGTAGTCCTGAAAGGACGTGACAGAGCAGCCCAGTTTTTCATCTTGTACAAAAACCTGCGCGACTATCTTGTGCGCGGTGTGTATGCTCATGTGTGCAACAGATTTTGCGACATTCGAGTTCTTTCCATTTTTCTGTCTTTTCCGAAGAAACCACACGTCAAGGTAATGGATGTGTTATAAGAAGCGCAGGGTCATATGCGAAGATTAATCACGAACAGTGGAAACACCCTGGGCGAAAGGTGTCTTCAAAAGTTCAGGCTGTAAGGAGTGTGGCATGCCGCTAAAGTTCGCCGAAGGCGATGGGCATTTCTTGCTGCGGTAGGTTTAGAAGATTATCACAATTTTGGTTTTAGAAACCAACTGCGGCTTTTAATCCGGCTTAAACGCAATAAGATCCGCTTCTATCTTCTTTTGGATGAACTTGGTGGAAACTACTTGTTATCAATGCAACAAGCTGATTCCACGACATATGGAATTAACGCAGCAGTCAAGGAGCGCTTTAAGGTGGAACGACCTCTCCGCGTCCCTTACAACTGAGATTGCCATACCTACAGTTGAAGGGGCAATCTAGTGACTTTTATCGATTAATTGTTTTTCGGCAATCGAAAGCTTCTTTTTTAAATGAACAAACAACCGGCTGTAGCGCTGAGAAACACAACGGAACAATTTAAAACGTAATTTGTCCTATATGGTAGTCTCTACTTCTCTTGGTAGATGGCCTCTGTCAACCTTGACATCGGGGACACTGAATATAGATTGTAAAGTGACTCTGTACATCTCTATAGGCATGACGACTGCCACACCGTCTAGGCGGCACGCAACGGCAGTAATCAGAGTGACATTACTCGGGAGGCATATGTTTTATTAACACTATAGTTGAGAGCACTAAAGTGGTTTTAAAAATACTATCAAAGAATAATACCGGCGATATCTATTGCAGATGCCAGCAACCACTTTTGCTGGAAGTAGTGCTACCAAATGGCAGCGCCAAGGTAATTTATTGAAAGAGTGGTAAGTGAGTTGTCTTAAGTGAATATACACAAAAATAACTCCTGTATAACGCTAGGTATTAGCCACGAAATTCATTGCATTCACTCTAGCCATTTGTCATGTTAGCCGCAATAACAGAACACAGATCCGGTAAGACGTGGCTTTCTTTGCGGATTTAACATATAAATTCTAATCTAAACCCATAGTACTGCCCTCGTTATTGTGACCATGGGTTGAGGACCGCCAGACTATGCCACTATTTTTATACTTCTCTCCGACAGAAGACTTTCCTTTTTAATACCAGTTAAGACATATTTAAGTGGGGCAACAAATAAAAGGCACAAGCTAGGTAAAAGTATGCTTCGCCATATTTACCGCATATGCTTATGAAAGAAACGCGTTCAGAACTAAAGCGGCAGCTCGTTTTCTTAATTAACTTTTTCTGAAAGAGAAGAGCTGTCATGTAGGTGTATAAAGCCCATAATTGAACTTCCTTGATTCGCATCGCAGGTGCGTTAATGACTGCTTCAAACGTGTGCAAAGCACAATCAGATTTTTTTCATTTCTCATCAATTAACACTTCTCTCCCCTTGAAGTTCCGCAGAAAAATGTAGTGCTCCTATACTATTCCTGTTTCTTCCAACTATAGCGTTGACACAGAAAAAAAAACCGCCAGCGATGTTATAGACGTACCAGCCTTATGCAAAATTTTCCTCTGGAAAAATAAAGCTGTGATTGCTGAAACACAAAGTATAAAATTTTGCGTACACCCTGTGTAACGCTCATCGTGCATTTATCTGGCATACGGAGATAAATGCGAAGTCTTCAAAACAGTGAGCTTGAAATAAAAGCCGCCTTTTCCAAATGTGGCCGCACGGAAAGTGTCCACTCTTTATGTTAGCTTGATTAGGGACAAATTTAAACAAGCAAGGGACTTATATCTCGGACGCGCAAGCAGCACCATCGGCGCGGATTCAGTACCTGTCGTGCACTTCGCTAGTTATGCCGAATTTTGGATTTCGCCTGTCTTCACGCCTGAAGGCTTTGATTCTCATTTGGCCTTAATTCTTACTGGCAAAGGGTGATGCGTACACAGAAACTTTACTGCAGCAGCACAATGTAGGCGTACCCAGCGAAAAAAGCGCAAATGATTCCACGCGATTGCTTGGCTCCATCCCAGAGGTTCATGAAGTGGTTCCGCACGACTGCATTACTGCTAAACCAAAGGAACGTAGCTAGAACGCTTTTCTGACAACCCTAACAGGACCCATAGAATATTCTTTTTGTTTGCTCTTCAGGGACACGAGACTGTATTCCACGGTTGAGTGCACACTGCCGATATCTTGTGCCATTTGACCTTGTTGCATTTACTGAAACTAGAAAAGGGTGCCCAAATTTGGGGTTTAGGTGTTTATCTACATTCACGCAAATACTATCTCATTGTTACAAAATTTGGCTTCCAAAGCAAAAAAGGAAAACTTATGATGCTGAAAATAACGTACATGAGCAGCTGTTTTATTGCTTTCCAAGTGTGTTCCAAATTCAAGCAAAAGGCGTATGCCCTTTTTCTTCAAGAGAGCCATCTTCTCTGTTGAAAACGAAAGGATAGAAGTGAGTTTGCGTTCTTGCTTACGTCCTTAGTGTTCAATATGCGACGCGACTACGCCTATTAAAATGTGTGAACTCTGCTACTCTATATGTACGACCAGGTGAATGAAGAATTGGATATGTGCAGAAATTATACAAGAAAATGTTTCTGCAAGGTACCGAGGGACTTCAGTCAACTGTAGCGCTAGCATTAAAGAACATGAGTGGGCAATGGTCTCATAGTCAAATATATATCGTGCAGTTTTGAACTTAAAATAAATCGCTAGCTTTATGACAAATTTCTTAGTGAAACTGAAATAATATCTCATTGCTAAAAAATTTAGCTTCAAAGCAAAGAGGGGGAACATATGATGCGGCAAATACAGCACAAGGTAAATTGTTCCCAGCATGCCGCCGTTTTGGAGGTGACACAGCAATTCTGGCATGGATGCTTTAGTGAAAGAAATTAAGAGTTAGACAAAGCAACATTAGGCGTTACCATATGATGAGGAGAGTAGTGAGTCGTAGCTAATTCCTGCCATCTCGTCTTCCTGAACACGACACACTTCATACCCAGTAATTCTGGACAAAAGCATTTTTGAGCAGAAACAATTTATGAACAAAATTTTTTTATATAATGTAAGATGTCACTATACCAATCAATATATCCGCAGATCACCCGACGGCATTCTTGTATTTTTTTTTCTATTCACGTTTTTTCTAACGTCAAAAGAGTTCCCCATTGGTTTTGTAGGGCAGCCTTAACTGATCGATGCGATCTCTGGAAACACCTTAAAATAAAGATCATTACCTTCAAAAATTGCATAAACGCGTCTTATGATTTTCTAATTTTCAAAATTTTTGCCCGAGAAAGCTGGACTTGAAAATAAGGTTGCATCACAAACGTTGGGAGCGCAAGATCAAAGAGCAAGTGACAAGACACTCGTTATGCCCGTTTTCCCTCCGTGCACTGTCAGGATACCGAATGTACACAGAAATTAATGTAACGCGATTTATAACTCTCCCAGTTGAACTGTATGTTTTCAGCAGTCTGCATTTCCCAGTGTGTATACGTTATAAGATCGAAGTTTTCAGTAGAGATGTCTGCGATGCTCCTGCGATCCAGTGATAGCAATGCGACCATATATATATTTTTTCTGCCTTCGTAATAGTTTATACTTTCTACTCTTGAATAAACGAATGCCTAAAATCTCCCTCAGCAGAAAGCAGGGAGGAAAGCATGACACTGTTCCTGTAAGACCAGAAGGAACTGCGGTGAGTACATAAGAGAGGCCGCAGGTGCCAGCACTCTAGGAGGCCCTTCTGACATGGTAAGTCTAGGAACTGATTGCCTACAGGTGTGTGGTTCGGTATTCTTCCTAAGAAAATCTGCTGCGAAGGTCGCCCTAGATACGAAGAAAGCGACAACACAAACTTCTGAAAAGAACAGTCTACCGAAAAAATAAAATCGATAGATAGATAAAGAAAGGAGGTGGGGGTGGGGGGGAAGGCAGGGATGTTAACCAGAAAGGCTTCCGGTTAGATACCCTGCACTGGGGAAGGGAATGAGGGGATTAAAAAAAGGGAAGAGAAAATAAAGTAGGTTCCTGCAAGGCCGGGCTTCGGGGTAGCTCTAGGATGATGTGGAGGGGGAAGGGGGGGGGGGGGGGCGGGGGCTCATTTCAGCAATGTATTTCTGGGACGTTTTCTTCAAGTTGGAGAAAATGTTGTTCAGAATGGCTTCCCTATGTAAAACACCTCACTTCGAGTGAGCAGCCTCTTCCCCCCCCCCCCCCCTTCCCGTTCCCTTCCTGTGAAATCTTCTCCTGGGTTCATGGCATCTCCCTTTTTTTCTACATCTTTTTCAACGGCACACATGCATGACCTTTACGTTCTCTGCGCTCGTGACGGACGGAATCAATATGCACCGCGCACATGTAAGTGCACTTCGTGCAAGTTCGCCACACGGCGGAGGAGGCGGAAAGGGTGGGTTAGATCCTGGATAGAGTACCACCCTTTACATCAGCAAAGCTGATCGGGAAAATAACGTAGAGAAGAAAATATTCATATAGCAAACTGCAGGTATCGGATTGCCTCGGAGTAACTCGGGCGTGGTTCGTCGCCGAGATGGTCCGGAGCTTATTTACTAAAACCTAGCCAAGATGAAGCTGCGTAGTCTGAGCACCTTTTGGGAAGCCGAACGTAACGATGTGTAGGACTTGAATTCGCCTGAAATCGATATTTGGCATTCGGCTGTACACTAATAGTTCCATGTAGGTACTGCAAGGAACAGTCTCATCTGCCGTGGTTTTTGAAATGTGCAGATAGGAGACCTTTGTGGGCGCAATATTATTGCTGACCTTTTACGTTATGTCTGGTACAGATTACAGCACTCGATTCTTGAAGTCGAGGGATCAACAACGAGAGTTTTCTACGCAAAACTTGTGGCTAATTGCTTTCACTTGTCTTAATCTATAATTTCTGTCATTCTGGTAGCAGGATTGTCTGCCTTGCAACGTTCTCTCATGTTTTGATTTTTTTCTCAAAAACAGATTTTAAAAGCTTTCAGTGTTTAAAGAAGAAATGGCAGGGAAAGCGCTTGCCTCTCGTGGATTTCGCGGACAATTTCTGATTAAAATAAATTTCGATTCTTCCATTCTAACAGCTGTGAGGCGCTATGCTTGGCCGAAAACTTCAAGTTCTGGCTCGCGTATAGTGAACATCTCTGCCAGGTAATAGAAACATGGTTAATTTAGAAACGCGCTAAATTGCGTGGTCTCGCGAATTTTTCATTTATAAATAGCAGACATTTTTCATTAGCTTCTCAAGTGTATTGAGAACGGTGCTTTTATACTCTCCAAAGGTATGTAAAGAATAAGGCCGACTCGCTGATGACGCAAATGGGCCAGCAATTAACGGCGCGATTCCTTGCTAAGCCGGTGAACGTGTCTGCATATAAAATTCTGAGTCGTCGGCCTTTTTTCGTGTTCTCTCAGATTGCTTCGGGCCGTCGGCGGGATTTCAGAGTAATGGCAATTCAAGCTTGCGATAAGCAGTAGAGCGTTCAAGCAAAGAGATAATGTTCCTTTTGATAAATTTTCACGTCCCCGCTTTTTAAGCGCTTACATGCACTTATTTCTCGTACGCTGGAGGGGAACACGTGGTAAGATATAACAGGCTATCAATTCAGAAAAAAAGCACTCACCGCCAGGAAAAAAACGTGGAGCTTCTCGACAGGTTTCCTCAGTCAGTGCCGAACAAATCAACCGCGTTTGCTTATCCATTGCTGCTAATTTCCCGTCACGGTAATGCGTTGCCATGGGCAGCGAATATTGTGCTATTTCTTGATTTCTCTTGAGTTTCGCAGTGAATCGGCATTAATATAATCTCCCCTCGGCTTGGTGCGAGAGCTACGGTAGCCTCTGCAAAAGAACAGTTCATAATCACACCATTTTAAGTAAAGAATATGTTATTTATTAATTTATAAACTATTTTTGGAAAGTGCCTATGAATAAAGGTTCGTTTTACATTTCTTCGACATAACGGAAATAAAAATTGGCTGCTGTCGCTATCTTTCAGCGAGTGTCGTTGTTCCTATCGAAATTGGCGCAACTATCACAGGCTGTGACAAACTTCATAAAGAACAGTCCCACTCCATGGCTGTTCAGTGTAGATATCGCGAAGTTACTGCTCCGGATTTTGACAGAATGGCGCTGTTTTTCTAGTCTAATGCGTGCTTACATAGAAAGCGTCGCTTTTGGATATCGCGTACTTCCTCCGATGACATACAGCTTCTCTTTGCCGCCCCTCGTCGCGGCTTCATTTCATTATAAAATTATGCAAAATTGTGACCATTGTTCAAGTTTGCAGGCTTATAGTGGGCCTTGAATGGCTGAATGATCAATGGCAGACAGAGCAGAACGCTGGGTCTAAAAATTAACATGCAGAAAACCAATGTAATGTTCGACAGTCAAGCAAGAGAACAGCAGTTCACAATTGGCAGCGAGGGGCTGGAAGTGGTAAAGGAATACGTCTCTTTAGGGCAGGTAGTGACAGCTGATCCGGATCATGAGAGGGAAATAAATAGAAGGATAAGAATGGGGTGGAGCGCATATGGCAGGTTCTTTCAGATCATGAATGGCAGTTTAATATTATCTCTGAAGAGGAAAGTGTATACAACAGCTGTATCTTACCGGCACTCACCTACGGGGCAGAAATGTGGAGGCTAACGAAAATGATTCAGCTTAAGTTAAAGACAACGCAGCGAGCTATGGAAAAAAAGAGATAGGTGTAACGTTAAAGGGACAGTGAGGAGAACTGTTTTTTTTTTTAGCAAAATCTGATAGTTCGGCATTTCATGACATTGTTGCCGCTTGTCCGGGAGCGAAAGATGCGTTTATTTCAAAGAAATTTGTATTCGAAGTTGAAAAAGTTTTTCCCGCCCTCCGATTCAAACTCGGCGCACTATTATGACGTAACGGCGTATTCTTATGACGTCACAGGACGGAGTGACGTGAAACGTGACGTAAACGCAGACTCCGTGATTTCGGGTAGCAGGCGGTGCAGTCTCGCAGCAGCCAAAATGAAAGCTACCGCCGCCGCACGTTGAAGGCATCTACCGGGGGTCGCTACCGTCGCTTCGTTTACGTTTGCACCGGCGTCTTGCCAGCGTTACGATGGATCCCGTTCCCGAACCCGACGACGTAGTTCTCGCAAAAACTCCGGCCTGCATTTCAGCGACCTCACCTCCACAGAGCATGCGATGCTTTTGAGGGAGCACGGTTAGGTTAGGCGCCCGCAGGTCGTTTCCCCCTTCCACAGTGAGCAGCCGTTGCTAATTAAATACCTTAAGCCCAGTGCAGGGAGTCGCGAGGGACGAGGACAAGGTCGGCACGTCGCGCCTATCAGAGGCTGGCCGAGGTTTTGGGGCCAATGGATTGTGATCCTCTGAAAGGCGCTGTTGCACGGTTCAGCAGGTGCGCTGTCGAGTATGTTTCTCACGGTTGCAAGGGCCAGGTTATTTCTTTTTTGCCACAAAAAACCGATGGGTGCTCAAGAGTGCTCGCGTTTAAAGTTAGCGGCTTTAAGGTAAAACGGATGCACGACGCTTCAACGGGTTCGGCGCGTTTCCGAAAGTACGAAGTCCACTAGATCGGGGTCTCTCGTCCACTTGCATGTAGCTTCAGATGTGTACTGTGAATGGATTAAATTAGCCGAGAGCTCGAAGAGAACAGCTCCGCCCGACTGCCGAAGCTATGAAATGCAGCCGCAAACAAACGAGTTGGAGGAGAGCGGAGTCACGGTCTCTGCAGATTCCAAATCTCTTTTAAAGCGAAAGCTTTACTGGCCGCGAACTTGCGATTTCGCCGCGGCGGTCCTCCGAGGAGGCACATGAGGTCACAACGCGCGCCTCGCCGCGGAGCCGAACCGGTCTGGCCGGGCCGGCGGCGGCTGGCGCACTCGGCGCGAAATAGAGACGTGCTCCAAGTCCCCGACAGTGCGGTCAGAGTGCTCCGAAGCCGCCGAAAGCGTCGGCTGTCAAGCGCAGTTTTAATATAGAGGGTCTCGTTTTCGCCGACGTGACGTCGCCGTGCAGCGCGCGCGCGCATTCCGCCGGAGTATAAACGCGCCTTAACAGAGCCGGCGCTTAACCGCTAACCAACGCATTCGGTGGCGGCATATGTGGGAGCCACTGAAACCCCCCGCACACTCACTGAACAAAAAAAAAAAAGCTGTGCCGAGGCTCGGAATCGAATCAAGCCTTTGGCGTTTTAGGCTGAAACGCTACCACCCCGCCACGACGGCTCAAGCTTTAACAATGAGTAAAGGCGCATCTAGGGAATGCACTCTTCCGAAGCAGAAGTCTCCGCGCTTTCGCTACGTACTTTCTGGACTAACAGAGCTAGGCCATCAGTATTTTTTTCTTAACTGCCTTGTATCTCGTCTCCCGTTCCTAATAAACGATTTCCGTTAAGTAGTTCGAAGTTGAATGGCACAGCCGGGAACGTTTCGCCGGGCGAGCTTACGAAGACACGAGTGCTCTTTATACTGCTAACTGCCTTGTACGATCACATCATAGGTCTTCATCGACCGTGGCGATCAACTGACCAGCCCTAACAGGCTCCTTCAAAGGCTAACTAGCACTAGAAGCGGTACTTGCAGTTCCTCTGCTTTTCGGCGCTTGTAAATAGAGGCGCATCGAAAACAAAACCACGGGGCACGCAAACCTCATAGACGCGAAGCGCCATAACAAACCGAAACTCTCCTGGACGCCTGTGACGCCACCAAGCACCGGTTTTCTTTGCTTTCAACATTCAGGTTGTCCTTTGTCTGTCTTCCTTGTGTGATAAAAGTGCACTATCGGTTTCAAAACAAAACTTACTTCAATACTGAACCGCGCAACCATCCTTTGTCAGCCTCAGAGATTCGTGGCTCCATGAGGTAAGGAAAATTCCTCCAAGGTGGCGTCTCTTCTCCTATGACGTCATCACGCTTGTACTTGCGAGATTGGCCTGTGGCGGCGATACCCGTATTTTGGTTCTTGCTATTTTCTGTCTGACAAGAGCTTTGCTTTCAGTAAGAGTGGATCTTTTGTGATCAGGAGCTGGTAATCTAACGATACAAGCCAACTTCAATTTCTCCTGAGTGCCCCTTGAAGAGACCGGAAACGGGCAGAGTGGGTGAGGGAACAAACGCGTGCTAATGGCATCCCAGTCTAAATCAAGAGGAAGAAATGGGCTTGGGCAGGGCATGTAATGCGAAGGCAAGATAACCGATGGTCCTTGAGGGTAACGGAGCGGATTCCAAGAGAAACAGCAGGGAGCGGCAGAAGGCAAGGTGGGCGGATGATGTTAGGAAGTTTGCCGGCATAGGATGGACGCAGCTGGCAAAGGACAGGGTTAATTGAGAGACACGGGAGAGGCCTTTGCCATGCAGTGGTTGTAGTCAGGCTGATGATGATGAAGAGGATGATGATGATTGCTGCTATGTGCACTCTTGTTCCTTTATTTTTATTTCCTGCCAGATGGTATTATCTGTACATATCATCGGGCGATAAATCGCGAAAAATACGACTACAGTTTTTTTTTTTGTGAAGGTACTGCTCATCACAATGTATTCGTTATGGTCCCGCATCGTGCCTGCACTACTACATTCCTGAAGTCATTTTTTATGCACTCAGTTCACGACTGGAATGACCTTCCGAGCGGCCAAGCGCTAATTGCTGATCCTGCTCATTTCAGGACTGCCATCGAGGAAGCCATGTTATTTTCATGATTACCTCGCAAGTCATTGTCAACCGCCGTTCATGCGCCCACCTCTCATGTAATCTCCCGCTTGAGCACTCTTGAGGTTTTAAAAAATTTTACAAAAATTAAAAATTCTGAATCACACTAAAGCACGTAACCAATAAGGTGCGAATACCGCTCGGCCGTCTCTCGTCTCTTTTAGGCGGGTAAAGCGCAATGCTTTCCCGAACGTTCTATAAAACAAAAACAATGCATGATCCAGATTTATTCAAGTAACTTAAGCACTTTGGGATTAGCATCGCATTCAGCAGAATATCACCGCGAGTTGAGAATGAGTGCAGGGAGTTAGTTCAGTACGATGCAGCACATCACGCACGCCCCTTACGCAATTAGCGCTAATATTTTTCTTCTTGACAAGGATTTCACTGCAGCGCGAGGTGAAACTAGAACTGAGCTAAAAGAAGATCAAAGGTAGAGGCCTGAAATCAGTGAAATTTGCAGCCTCAATGGCTAATTTACAGATGCTGCATGCCATCCTGAAATATTTTCACAGCATAAGCTGCGTGCGCTGTGTGTTTATCACGTCAACTTATATTACTAATAAAATGCAATGATCTCGGTTTCTCTACAACAAACACAAAACTGCTGATTTTCATGTGCAGTTTTAAAGCCCGTCGATATCAGTAGAAAAGAGGTGGGATAACAAGAGAACTATCCCAGGTTTGAAGCTTCTGGGGCTAGTAAGACGAAGAACGGATAGTGAAAATGAAATAAAAGACAACAAGGGCCTTTTTGAAAGGAAATTCCGGCGTTCATAAATTATGAAATATTTTCCACTGCCTTTTTACTAAAAAACAGGCGAATTAGTTGATTTTCTTCAGCCCACATATTCACTGTAGTGCTTGCCAAAGTCGGTGGTGTCTCTGAGCCATATGTGAATTCCGCAGAACAAAATCACCGCCATCCTACCTAGGTAACATTTGAAAAAGACTGGTACTATCAGATAATGCACCCAAAGTGCGCCGCGCAAGTTGTGGCGCCGCGGTAACAATTAGACTCCTCGCGACGAGTGACGACGCCACTGACAACATCGCCGCAGTGCGGCATTCACGTGTCCAGGGACTTCACGTGTGGAGTAAGAAGTATAGAGTCAGGTACCACGAGATAGACACGTTGTGCATTGCGTGCGGAGAGGAGGAGGAAACGGCTGAACACTTGATACTTTTCTGTAAAGGGCTTCACCCTACAGTGGAAAGCAGCGGGGCTGATTTATCCAAGGCATTGGGGTTTAGGGACAGTGAAGGGAAAGTAGATTTTAAGCTTGTAGAAGTAACCAAGCGAAGGTCACCTGAATGGTGGCTAAAATCAAGACAAGAGTAAAATTTCACAAGTCATGGCTAGGTGGCTTGAGCCACCGCCCGATTTAAAGGGTTCAGCCTTATCCATCTATCCATCCTTCCATCCATCCATCCTAGTTTCTCCGGGCTGGATCTCGCATCTCCTCTTCTATACGCCCTAATTCTGCGGTTCTCTCCGGGTAAACCTTCTCTTGCCATGTCCGCCGTTTGTGGTAACAATATAGAGCGCGTTTCAAAAGCACCCAGATGCGTGCGATGAGAATCAAACCAGAAGAACACAGACACAGTGTTGGATTCGTACTCTCACACAACCTGTTCATAGCTCAGCTCGCGAATGCCGCCTTGCCCTGTCTCCGCAAATTGGCCTCGTGTTGCAGGCGGATGGCGGAGCATGTCCGTCGTCAGGTACGCCCATGATTCCAGCCTCATATGCATGCACATAAAGAAGTCACGACATACAGCGTGTTTCAAGCTGACGCTGTGCGCGCTTCTGTTTCATTACGTCCGGGCTATGCTACAAGTGGCAAGCGTGAGACTCACGTACGGCACATATGGCTCATCTCTTCAGTATGTTTCGCCATGCAAGCATCCTACAAGCATCCGTGCTAGTGCCGTGGCGGTCGAATTTCGATGGAAGCGAAATTCTAGAGGCCGATGAACTGTGCGATGCCAGTCCAAGTTAAAGAACACCAGGTGGTCGAAATTTCCGGAGCCCTGCACTACGGTGTCCCTAATAGCCTGAGTCGCTTTGGGACATTGCACCTAATAAACCATCAAATTCTTAAGCTAATGGTCTCGCTGGTGGTAGAAATTATTCCGGAGCCCTCCACTACGGACCTCTTCCTTTCTTCTTTCACTCCCTCCTTTGTCTCTTCCTTATTGCGCGGTTCAGGTTCCGGCCGATGTGTGAGACGGGATGCTGCGCCGTTTCCTTTCCCCAAGAACCAATTTTCGTTCCGGATACCCGACCGCGGCGGCTGCGTTTTTATGGAGGAAAAACGCTAAGGCGCCCGTGTGCTGTGCGATGTCAGTGCACGTATGGGGATCCCCATGAAGTCGAAATAATTCCGGAGCCCTCCACTACGGCACCTCTCACTTCCTTTCTTCTTTCGCTCCCTCTATTATCCCTTCCCTAACGGCGCGGTTCAGGTGTCCAACGATATCTGAGAAAGATACTGCGCCATTTCCTTTCCCCCAACACCTATTATTATTATTGTTATGCCCCGCCGCGGTGGCTCAGCGGTTAGGGCGCTCGACTACTGATCCGGAGTTCCCGGGTTCGAACCCGACCGCGGCGGCTGCGTTTTTATGGAGGGAAAACGCTAAGGCGCCCGTGTGCTGTGCGATGTCAGTGCACGTTAAAGATCCCCAGGTGGTCGAAATTATTCCGGAGCCCTCCACTACGGCACCTCTTCTTCCTTTCTTCTTTCACTCCCTCCTTTGTCCCTTCCCTTGCGGCGCGGTTCAGGTGTCCAGCGGTATATGAGACAGATACTGCGTCATTTCCTTTCCCCCCAAAGCCAATTATTATTATTATTATTATTATTATTATTATTATTATTATTATTATTAATATTATTATTATTATTATTAATATTATTATTATTATTATTATTATTATTATTATTATTATTATTATTATTATTATTATTATTATTATTATTATTATTATTATTATTATTATTATTATTATTATTATTATTATTATTATTATTATTATTATTATTATTATTATTATTATTATTATTATTATTATTATTATTATGTTCTCGCTATACCATATCGCACTGTGACGGGTTCTTGTCTGTGAGGTGTAATGGGAGACTATTTTGATGTAATCTGTGCATTTTTGAATTCGACACCGAAAGAGTTGTCCGCTTACCGCAGTATGGAACTGGTTTTCCTGAAAGCATTTGACTTCAAACAGTTCTCTTCAAAGAAATATATGTCCCACATTCAGTGAAGTTCTGAGAAAATACTGGACGTGATTCGCTCTTCGGAAGTACGTAAATTCATGGAGAAACCCTCGTATTAGGTTCAATGTTTCCTGCTGTTGTCTCATGCAATACCGGCCGATCGAAAACCTGTCTTACTTGCTAACGCTTTGTGGAGAGTCGTCACAGCAATGATGAGGCCGACTGCGTTTACCGTAGCTGCCATTGTGCTTCCAAGCACCCTCAAGAATGTATTATCAACGCACCCGTTTAGCAGTTGTTCTGATACTGCAGCGAGCAGTCCGAATATGGCGGTTGATGAACCGACAATTGCAAAGAAACTGACGCAAACATACACAGCAGTGTTGCAAACGTTACAATAAAAGCTCCACTCTTCAGATGACTTAGTCGTCCTTGTAGTTTTTTGTTATATTTCTTGCAGACCGTGGCGTAGTTTTTATTAGGCTCTAGTTGGACTCAAATAGTACGCGGTGAACCGTACTTGTTTCGTAATATTCAAAACATGCTGTGTGCCGTTCTTAATTAGCGGTAACTAATAAAGAGAGAGAGAGAGAATAAAATCTTCTTGTGAGCGGATGTGGACAGGTCGGCAGAGTAAATCGTCTCTGGCTTGCTAATCCTCAAACAAATAATAGAGATGCATCTGGATCACTCTTGTTGATTTCGTGTCTTATTAACGTGAATAACATAGTCCTGTCTTAATTACAACGCCAATTTGAAAGTTGCTGCCAAAGAATTGGAAAAGTTAAAGTTAGGGGTGACACTATGGCATCTATTTTTTGCTGTTGTCATGAAGGCACAACGTTATTCGTGACAGCAGTGCCAGTGGCGTACCAGTAGTTTGCCTTGCTAAGGAAGCAAAATAAAGGAGTGGAGAGGTTGGCGCTGTAATGCAGTTGCCGTAATTAGGCAAGCATAACTGTAACTTCATAATTACTCTTGGTGAGCAAGTGGAGTGAGTTGCAAACTGTTTGCAGAACTGCAACTGATAGAAAACAGCCGCAGATGCTGTTGCCTGCGCTGAGTTTTAACAGTCCGGCAGCAAGATTGCAACAGCACGGCATGTTAATGAGATGCGCTAATTACATCCGGCAATGAGACTTGCCGCTTTTTATGCCCTAAGAGGAACTGCAGAAGCCAATTATGAGTACACATTATATTAGGGGTTCAAAGAGAAAACATAATACCAGAATGTCCGCCGTACCTACAAACACTAAAGTGCCTTCAGAACTTTCGTGCAAACCGCTGCGCATTATTTTCCACGCGTCTGTGTAAAGTAACAAGACGACGCGTACTGCCACATTTCATTAAGTAAGGAAAACAGGAAGCGAAAATTTAGAATCTCTTGTCCTCTGTTTGCTTCAAAACCTTTTTTTCCGGGGACGCGGATGAATATCATAGGTGTCACGCCCACACATAAAGGAATGGTTATCTCAGCCAGTCGTATGATATGTACTGGCCTCTCGGAACGACCACTCATTGTTGGGGGCGTTCTCTTTTTGGCAAAGAGCCTGAAACTTTGGTTCGATGCGAAAGGGCAGCCTTTCGGTTTTGTACGGGAGAAGGCCAATTCCTCTTCTGACAAAGATTTGTATTCAGCCTGCCTGGTCACAAGCGTATTCGTGGGTCCAGAAAAGGTCGCAACCCGCTTAGGCTTAGAATGCAAGCGGTTTCGTATTTGCAGTGATGTTTGCCCCAAAGGGTTTCCGCTCTTTTTATCGACCAGTTCCCTGTTTGTGACGCGAGGTCTGGGTGGGACCAGTTACAGTGCGTTCTGCAAAGGATCATGATTCTGAGAGCCATAAACGCTGTTCCAGCATCTGTTTGGTTATTTGCTCATGTTCCTAATATATTAGCTGATCGGTTGTTCAATATATTTTATCTTTCAGTTTGTAACCCTTATAGCTTTTACCGCTGACCTCTTTGCAACTATGATATCTACAGAAAGAACACTAGAGGCAAGATCCAAGTTGATGCTGCTCATATTGTTTTCTTAAAGCGATATAGCTCTACTCGATAGAAAAGTCGATCTCCGTGTCAGTGATGTCCTTGTCCTTGATTTACCTTGACAAGCAAGCATAGCAACAGCATCACTTTATGTCAAACTACGCATAACAGGGAGTATATCATGGCAACCACAGTTCACCATGGTGGCATGACCTTTGATTTTTTTCCTAACTCGGGTCATTTCCAAATTTTGATCCGGGCTACCCTCGAAATTTTACCTTTGCCGATGTGGACCAAAATCAATGTCCAATCATAACTGAACGTGCCCGACACGATGACGACCTCCAAATCTGGCCCGGGCCATTGCCAAAATTTGAACTTGGCGATTTGGGAACGCTTTTGAACAATAATAAGTTTAACCAGGTTAAAACCTTGTGATGTACCATGTGTACCAAAGATACACCATGGTGGCTTGCCATGTGGTCCTTGACACTTCACCTTAAGTGAGTTTCGTCGAGGTTGCGCTGCTCCCAGGTCACGTTACGTGACGTCAACGCATGGCGCGTATATAAACGCCACGTAGCCGCGCTTGTCTTATTAGCCATGGATGGAAGAAGAGTCGGGACCGTCTGTATAGCCACGGCGCGGCTAACCTTTATGTAACCGTGGTTAAATCCTGGATAACTTCTTGACGTGATCCTTTGCAGCCAATTCGTCCATGAGTAATATGATACATCGCTGCCATAAGATAAAATTTTGCGAAAACAAAAACGAGAGGGGTGCACTTTGTTGACCTAAAGTGTGGTGAGGCGAAAGCCTTAAGCGCGGTGTTGCTGCTTGTATCACTGATGTGTGTCTAAGGTCTTAATTAAGTACTTGCGTTTGCCCGCATTCTGAGACTCCACTGAAGCGAGCGCTGGGAGGGAGGTTACGCGGCACCCGACTCGGTCGACAGCTGCGAAGCGTCTGGCGCGGGCACGCGCACCGGATCTCGGAGGCCATGGCTGCAGGAGCATAACGGACGGTCGGACGGACGGACGCAGCATACGCCATTAAATGTTTTCGCCTTAATATTCTGTGACGTGGGTGTCGGGGAATCAGGGGGGAGGGGGGGGGGGGGCTTGTAGCGGAGCGCGAAAACTAGAGGTGCAACATAGCAGGCTTCTAGGCCCGAACTGCCTGTACCCGGCTTGCGTCCCAAGCACGCCCCGCCCTACTTTATTCTCATCTTCTGCCGCATTGCGCAGCTGCACCAAGGCACCAGCTGGGAGCGCCGAACTGAGCATCACCGCGCTGTGGCGCCTGTTGGCGCTTCATGGGTATAAGTCAGCAGAGCCGCGCAAACGCCCTCTGTGTCTGCTTCCTCCTCTGTTTCCCTCGGCAGCGTCCGGAAGGCAGCTGCTCGTGCAAGTGCGTGCGCACTCTCGCTGCTGGGAAGAGAGGCGTGAGCAGTGGTCCGAACGATGTGAACGGGAGGGAATGCATCGAGATCTATTGGTGAGAGTGCGCGCAGCATGCAAAGATAAACGTACTCTTCGCGAAGGCGCGACATGTAGCTTGTGAGTCTGTAATTATTGTGTATGTCGGGGTGGCGTGGCGTTCGTCATGTGTGTCCATGTAGTGTATGAAAGCGAGTGCTACTGACATGTCTCCTCAGCCGTCGCGCTCGCATCCATGTGCTGAACGGAGCACTTAATGTTCTTTGAGCCAATGGCGTTCGTAACCGCTAGTCCCGTAGCGTCCGTGCAGAATGGGTATTTCGTCGCGTTGAAATATAGGACGTTTCGGTCACATCTGTATTCGCACAGGAGGGCTTTGACATTAACTGTTCGACGACCGGCGTGGAGCTCCGAGTGCATGCTCTCCGTGACTGGCCAGCATAGGTAGTGCCATGACAAGATAAAACCTTGCAGGCTCTCCTAAAAGTACTACAACTTATCTGACACATACTACACAACCCAACTGTTATCAGTTTTGCTAGAAAAATACATACGATCGGGGTGGCTGTTCAGGTGAGTTCAAACCAACTCACAAATCTGTTTCAATAAGGGCGGAAGGTATTTGAATTAGAAGCTAGGAAAGCATTAAAAAGTCTTGAAGATAATAAAGAGAACCCTGCGAAACATTTTCTGGAGTGCAAGCTGGATGGGTGTCATCCGGTTTCGAAGGAATGCAGAGCCACAAGCTGGAGTAAAAAAATAAGTTACTCGGGAGATTGCGGAAGCCAGAAACGCAAAAAAAACTGAAAGATAAGTGCGTATGTATTCGATCTATATCGCTCTCGTAAAAATAGAATGCGCTTAGGAAACAAACTTAAGAATAGGAAACAAAACTTAAGATGTGTGATATGGACTGACATACTACAGAGTATAAAAATACCTGCACTTTCATTAATAAAATATCTGTTGGAAGTTAAGGCCCGTGTTGTCGATTTCGTTTCTCTTCTTGTCTTTAAGCACTACAAGTTTCCTCAATAGTTACGAAGGGCACCCGAACTCAACCGTTCCTTAGTGATCACACATGCACTACACGCAGTATAACCACGGCTTTCTCCGCTGGAAAACTGTGGTGGCTACTCTGAAGTATTCAGACAACCAGGGGCTACCCTCGCGTTCAATTCACTGTCCCCCAGCTGTTGTCCTGAGGTTCTACCCCCAACTGCCTTACTTCGATTGTGGACTGGCCAAAACCATTGTATCCAATTTTAAGAGCATGAGCTCCTACTCATCACCTTCCGAGATTTCGTGGTGTCTGCTACTACCCTTGATCACAGCGCCATCTTTGGCAGCAACTGCTCATCGCGTTTCGAAATTTCGTGAGGCCTCCTACCACCTTGAGATCAAAGCGCAATCTGTGGCTCCAACTAGAAAACAGCGCATCTCGCTTTGAGACTTGTAGCGCCATCTACAATAGCACTGTAGAAACAACCACCTGCCGCGTGCTAATCATGACGTCACTGTTCAATATGGCGCATAGAGGTGGAACTCTCTGAGTATGACGTCAGGGAACGAAATGGCGGCATAGTTTCGGTTTCTCAATTCCAAGATGGCGGCCACTAAAATTGGTTGTGCCCTCTCATCGTGTACTTGAGGGTGAGACCACTGTCCGACGAACTTCTACCAAAGCACAGATCGGGGATGGCGGCTAGCACACCTCACTGGCGCAGCTGACAACCCCGCTCATCTTATTCCCTGGCTGCTCCAGCCGCCAGTGCTCAACAAATGGTGTCAGTGTTATTTACCACTGACGGTTGCTCTCATCTGTATTTATAGAAAACTAACTTGTTAGTCCACAAAACTCTGCCCGGAGCTTAGTTTTCTCTTGCTAATAGAAATATGGCCCGAATATATCAAAATCTCCGAGGCACTTTCCCTCAGCGCTTTCTGCCCTGAATGACTGCAGCCAAAAGGTTTAGTTTGGTTTTTATGAGGTTCAACGTCCCAAAGCGACTCAGGCTATTCGGGATGCTGTAGTGAAGGGCTCCAGAAATTTTGACCACCTGGGGTTCTTTAACATGCACTGGCATCGCATAGTACACAGGTGACTAGAATTTCGCCTCCACCGAAATTCGACCGCCGTGGCCGGGATCGAACCCGCGTCTTTCGGGCCTGCAGCCGAGCGCCATAACCACTGAGCCACCGAAGCGGCTAGGCAAAATTTAACTGGGTGAGGCAGTAAGCTCTTGTTACGGTGTCTCTTGAAGCCACCAATATTTCCTGAGGGACGGTGTGATACGAACATCGCCAGACCTCTCTTCGGGCTTGCTAATTCGCGTAGACCTCAGGCCAAGCCATTGAATCAAGCGGCTCCCTCCATTAAACTCAGGGCTACTTTTTAATGCCACCGCATCACCAAATAGGAAAAAAAAGCAGGATACGAGCTGTGCAGCCGACTGCTTCTAATGGGCCGCTATATCTCCGCTCTGGCGCCCCAGGGCTTTCCAAATTAATCAATCCGTGCGCCGGATAGTCTGGATTATAGGAAGAGCGGCAACCAGTTGGACTTCCTCTTTAAAATTCAGTCTGTCGGCACGAAAGAGGCGCGTGAGGACAGAGACGGGGAGAGTAATAATAAGTTACGAAAGATAAAAGCGAGACCGCACGTGGCGGTGGAGAGTTTAGGAGCGTGCTGTCTGCACCGTGAAGCCGTAGCTTTTACTTTAGCGCGAGGGCTAATGACGTCCACGTAGGGATTGGCATTCGTCTCGTCGGACCCGTTCCACTGGTAGGTAATCTGGGGACGAAATTACTTATGCGCGTTTCCTGGGTGTTCAGCTGCCGGCTTAACTGGAGCTGAAAAAAGTTGGCCCTGCTAGGTTTCTTCAATATACAGAGCGTGACAAAGTTACCTTTTATGGGCATGTCTATGTTGGTGAGCAAAAATATTCGGGATTAATAAGTACAAATTAGATCATAAAGGCGAAGCTGGCGAAAGGTGAGCAGTTTACCTTGCAAAGCATACACTTGCGAAACATGCCTCACTGCAGTTGTAGTCAGCATAGTGCTATGCGCGTGTGTTTTTATTGCTCCATCAAGGACTAATCACGCGCACAACCTGCACACATTTCTTATTGTGTAAATAATTTGTGTATATTACCTCTCCCCCTATCCTGTATTCCTGTCCCCTCCCCTCTTTAATTTCATTTCTCCATTCTGCCTGCTATCCTTTATTTCCGCTGCCCCGCTCAGATGCTTCAGTATCGATGGCAGATGCCGGGGCTAGCAGAAATCTTTTCCTTCCTTTTTATTATTATTTTAATAAAAACCACTTACTACTACTCACTGACAGGTTACACGTGTCATAAAATTAAAAAATTAATGAAAAATTAAACGTGCACGTGAAATTACACGAGATGCTATATTTACACGTAAAACGTATTTATAAAGCTAAAACACACGCTGACACGTTTGCTCTATTGAATATTCGCGCATCTGCACCCTCGAGCACTGCTCACCTCACTGATGGTGTCCTGGTTATTCTCAGCGCCATTAACAGGCACCAAATTAGGGAATCATAAAACAAACAAAGGCACAGAAGAAAACACTAACGCACACAACAGAGACACACTTGCCCAGGCTTGCTTTCCAAGGAAATTCGAAAGGTTCTTGGATCTGCGCTTCGGCCCTACGTTGTGATCGGACACTTTGCAGCGAATGAGAGCACTGCCTAAAACTCGGCTGCCTAATATCGAAAAAAATTAGCTTCTCTCACTCCGGTCGTACAACAGAGGAGTGCCCCTTACGAAAAAAAACATACAGAAATGAAAAGGACGCTCGCTATAGCTAGGGATGACAGTCACAAGAAATAAATTGACAGACGATTACGGTAGCCGGTAATGCGAAATTTGAGTGCAACTCTTCAGCCGTGGCAGCCGCGGAAGCTACAGCCTGCCACGGTTGGCAGGTGGGAAGCTACGCTGCTGGACCACATCCGTGATCTTCCGGTGGCGGCCACCTTCCGGCTGTCCATTCCTCTGCTCTCGCTGTGGCAGGTGGCACTTCGCTCTGCTACTACCTGCCAACACGCTACCTTTCACACGCCTACACACGGCACCTGTCAGCGTCGACGCCCTTGACGTACGTCGCAACAGGAGCCGAAATGGCCTTCCATGTTCCCACTGCTGGCACGCTCCCGTCTCGAGCCAACGGAAAGAATTTCAAGCCGTGAAGAAAAGAGGTTGGGGCGCTGAAAGGACAGCTTAAACCGTGAAGAAAAGTTGGGGGAACGCAAAAGAGCTTCAAGCCATGAAGAAAAGAGTGGCCGAGAGCCCAGCGGTCCTCCGATTGTTGTAAACTGGACCGCACATACGCAAGCACCCGAGTGCTGACGCCGTTATCCATCACGGACAGATCTCGGGCGCCTCGGCTAGGTTAGCTGGCGTCTCCTGCCATGCGCATACGCAGACCGATCCCGGTATAGACTAAGGGTGCCGACGTTGGGCGCGGACGTCCTCGAAATGCCCTTGTAGTTGGCGCTTGAAGGAGTCATGATACCATTTTTTCAGTCTCACGTTGTTTGTTGCATCTTGTTCGTTTTACATCTCAGAACAACTGAACAAAATATGAGCTCAATCGGGGCAGCAACTAATTTGTGATTTAATTTTTAAGGTCAGTAGAAGTTGTCGTCACAAACACTCGCACGCTCGTGGTTCGTGACGACATAAACCGACTGTCACGTGCTTGCTCGCGACTGAACGACTGAAATGCATGTAGTGAGCTTAGCGGAATGAGTCGTTCGGTACTCAGGTTGGAGGTGCGGCGGGATGACGGAGGGCAGTTGGAGAGAGGGACATAGGTAAGAAAAGCCGGTGCCCTTCCTGTTTTTGTCTAGCATTTGCCTGGTCTCACAGACTTCACCACAATGTGCCACGGCCGCACTCAGATAGGCGCGCACTCTGTTCCGCACCGGCCGCGCACGCGCAGTTCTGCAGCGGACGACGGCGCTGACGGTTTATGACGTTACTCGCGCTGCTTTAATATGGCCGTCACTGCCAGGGGGAGGGGCTGGAGCCCATAACTTCAAATTACAATTTCTAGCTCAGATGCGCGCGTAGAGTCCTACTTATTTTTTAAGTGCGCGTAATAACGTCGTGGCTAGTAGCTGTAACGTAAAAGCACGATTTGTTGGTAGACCATGGCATGCCCCTTAAAGAGCTGAGCTCTGAAACAAACAGACGTATATAAAAAGGGCACTGATTAACACACAAGCCCGAACGAATTGTGTTTAAAGCCGCCGTGTCATCAACGAGAGAGCTCGAACATCGCCCTCACCACACTTCGCTGCGAGACCGATTCTTATAATTTGAATCTAACGGACTTACGTAGAAATGGTAAGAAACTACAGCTGGTCCGTTCTAGCAATTTACCAAGCTACACCACGGATTGTCTGGGCAAGAGTGAGGTTAAGAAATGAAAACACGAATCGCAATATGAATGACGTGTATTCGACTCTGCCGACTTCTTTACGCCATCTCTACCTCACATCTATCCCGAGCCCGGCGCGTTATGAGAGAAGCGTCTAGCAGACTCCAGGGCGACCGAACAGCATTGGTCCGCTCAACAACTCCAGCTTACACACTCGATCACTCCTCACACTTTCTACTTTTCTTCACTCTCTCACTCCCTCTCTTTCTGCCACTCTCCCCCCCCCCCCCCCCCCCCAGCAGCGCAAACGAAACGACGATGACAGGGAAAGAAAGACAAAAACACGCTTTTGCGTAAGCATAGATACCGATGGGAAAAAGGAAATGATTACATACACCTCGTGTCCTAAAAGCAAACCAAAATGATCCTGACACACAGATTAAGAGACTTAAGAGATCAGATAGTGCAGTTTCTCATTCAAAAACGCGATCGAAGGCGTGCTGACGCAGTTGATTCCCCTCGTGTGGATGGTGAAAGCTTCGTGAATTTCTCTGGCCGTTTTTTTTTTATAACTGCTCTCCCTCTCCACCCTTTCGCTCGTTTTCTAACGGGATGAGGTCCACTCGGAATAGGATCGATGATCTGGAACCGCGTATGGGCTGCTTGTTCACCGAGTAGAACAACACAGCATCGCCACTTCGAAACGGAGCACCTGACGTGTACTGAGCGTGCGTAAACTGCTGGCATATTCCCTCCTGTCCGGTTCATCGTCGTAGCGTGCGTCGACTGAAGGACCAGTGACTCCTGCAGCCTACTTACTCAGTAAACAGGAAACCCGTACGAGGTTCTGAAACGTCGATCATCTTCGGACTTGATCAGTGACCATTATTTATTTTGTTTTACCCACGTTCTTGTGAAGTTCAATCTTTCTCTCTCTTCATCATAAAGCACTGCAATGAGTGCAAGAGTCAACGGCTGCGTCTGCTTACAGCTGTCATGAACCTCCGCAAGAGAAGCATACAGCTGGCGTAAATCGTACAGTTCAGCAACGGCGTCGCTGCCCTGTCGCATTTTATGTGGCAGCACATCCGGCTGAATGAGCTGATCGTTTGTACGCGGAACGCTTGAGAGCACTGGAACCGCGGCGCGCAAGCTGGCATGTCACGTCGTATTTTTTTTATTTTTTTAGTATTTCGTGGGCACGCCCAGCAAGCGGATAAAACTAATTTCAATAGAAGGAAAGCTAGAAACTGTTCAGTCGGACGTTTTGCGGACCAGTCTACAAGTTTCTGGTTAGAATTTATCTCCTAACCTCACTCCTTGTAAAGTTGGTTAATTAATCTCGGCTAATTATGCAACAAAGCGGAATACAAAAAAAAATCTCAATTGCTCCACATAATAGCCAGCGATGTGCAAATAGTCGCCTCGCCTTAGAATGCCTGGGCGCATTTTTAAACCCAGCGGGCTAGAGTTAGCTGGTACACCCTGTACAGAGGGGAAAAAAAACGACTGCTTGCTGAAGCATTTGCCAGTAAATTAGATAGAAGGAAGATGTGCCGAATACAGGCGAAAAAGCACTGAATAGTAAATATTGTGCGTCGCCTGTCTGTCTTCTTTTGTTGTTCTTGTTTTCGTGCTGTTCCATCCACGAGAAGCTTTATCGACTGTTCCAGCTTCCCATCCGACAAGGCGTTCCAGCTCCGAACTCAGCCACGAGAAATGCAAGTGGGCTCCAAACGGAAAAACGTATGTGCCCCGAATGTGATTTCCAGCCGACGTTTCGGTACTTTTCTGCGAGTCACTTTATAAAGGCGAACTTCGGAAATGACATGAGGAGAAGATTTAATAAAAGAATTCTAGCACCAAGACGTACAACACTAAGATAAAAGACAGAAGTCAGCACGAAACAACATTTGAGCGCCCGTGTTGTCTTCTGTCTTTTTTCTTGTGTGTTGTACGTCTTGACGCTTGAATTCTTTTATTATGCATGACAACCAACCAGCCAGGCAGCAAACTCTTTTGAAAAAAACAAAGTCATTTGAGAAAGAGCTGAATTGAGATCGTAAAAGGCTAACACAAAGCCCTGTAAACCAGTCATGCGCCCTCTCCTCATTTGTTTTTTTTTTTCATTGCCACAGCAGACGCCTTTTTTTTCTTGCAGCCGTATACGGAAGGCCACAATCCAAAATACCGTTAGCCCGGATCTGAGAGAAAATAAATGTTCCCAACATTATCTACCTCGAAGCATTCAGGCAACATAAGGGAACTGTTTATGTTGGGCAGGGAACATGCTCTAAGCCACAGCACGGGTCATCAAGAAAAGCCCTTCGGAAGTCCAATCTACGCATCATTATCCCTCTGAAGGAAATAAACGACTCTTTTGCTCTTATCTAACCTTGCGCTCCTGCTGGGAAGTTTCTCAAATAAAGCTTAGCGGGATGTTTCGTTTATCTGAGGTTTCAAGACAATCACTGACTGCTGCCTTTCCCACGGGCACAATTTTTTGTGCATTCTTGCTTCCCTTGCTTATGTCCTCACGAAATTCATGTATTTCAACAGCCGTGAGGTTCCCAAATATTGACTTCCGCCCAAGGTTCCTTCGCTTCCGCACAGTTACATTTAGGAGAGGCTTATTCGGGCTATAAGCATGTTCACCCCGCTTTCCTTGTCGTCACTTTGCAGAAGCGACAGTCTGTGGCCTGCTGGCCGGTAGCCTCTTTGTTTTAAGAAGGGAGGCGGCTTCGAAATCGAGAAATATGGCCAAAAGAATTGATTTCTTGATAACTGTTGTATCCGCTCATGTGCCTCATTTTTTATGCTGTTCCGAGATTTGACAGCTGAAGTCGATCGAGAAGTATACTATAAAAAAAATGTTTTTTTTTTATACCGCGGCAGCCGTGCATTGCGGAGAAATGCTCCAACAATGTTCATTTTTCTCCGTTACGGTTTTCTGCTTAGATACTCACATTTGCGGAGCAGATTTCTTCTCGAATGCTTTATCGATTTCGACTGCGATTTTTTCGTTGCACTTGCAGGAAACAATAGTGCTGGTCAAGACATCGTTTATTCTTTCAGGTTTGAGAGTTTTAAATCTCCTGCATTAAATTTTTCTCTCAGTCTAGTTGTGTCAACCGACACTGCATCGCAAGAGTTCAAAACCAAAATTTGTGCTTTGCGAAAAAAGCGTTCTAAAATTTTCTTGACCTGTAGCCTGCCAATAGGAACGCAATGAATGTTTAATCAGCATTCTGCAACATTTTTTAACTCTCCAATCTTTTCAGAAGATTAATAGAAAAACTACATTAATAGAAAACAGTTTCTGGAGATGTAGCAGTGACATTTGGTGAAAGTAGTCAGAAAAAAATTTGTTTTATATTTATGTTTCATTGAATACATAAAAAATAACAAAATTTCAACTGAAGACTGCGTCCCTCTTAAAACGCACATGCCAGTAATAAAAAAAAAAGAAAATTGGAGCACAAATACGGAAAAATCTTAGTCGTTCTGGACAAATTTTTCTGCAGTACTGTACTATCTTTTTTGTCGCAGTGTAGTATTTCACTGCCGTTGTGTCGCTACAAGCGACAGCACCATAAAATAGAAAATTCTGTTCTTACTACAAAAATTCATCTTCTTGCAAACAAGCCAATTGCCAAGAAGCTAAAAAATTTGTTGTGACGACTGAAAATATTCGGTTGTTTTTCGACTGGGTTCTCGCTAATTCATTGTATGTTAATGCATTTATAATATGCAACAAGTACCCTTTAAAAAGCGACTCCTGACGAAAACTGGGTAATGAACCTTGTTTTATGAACGCGTTCTGAATTACAACGAAATTTGAAAAAAGGTTGTCATTATTTGTATTTCTGTCTGTTATTTCATGCACAGAAAGTTTCAAGGGAGTATGTTTTATTGTTTTTGCTGTAACCGGAGTTATACTCATCCAAAGAGTCACTTGTTATTGTCAAGGGTACCGTAAAGCGCATTGTAAAGGGACTAAGTTGACTGCTAATTCTTAGCTTGCCACTAAGTGGTTCAACAACCAGAATTCAACCAGGAAACAGCTTTAGACACGTTATTTACGAGGCAATCCCACTTTCAGCTCTTATAGGCATTCTGCAACGAATGTCTTACTGCTTATAACAACAGGGCTAGGATCAGTAAAGATGTTTTCGCGTCACTGAAAACCGCGTTCAAGGATTGAAGGACTGCATGAGGAAACATTGTCAGGTTATTTTATTATAACAGTAGCATGAAAGTAAGCAACAGTTTTGGACTTCGTCGAAGCTAAACTAAGTGATCTGACACACAAAAGATTCACGGAGTATGATGTTATGATATAGCTCATATCACTAGCGCATCAAAATCATTCCCCACCTTCCGCATGGCTCTGAGAGATGGAGATGTGACAATGCTTACGGAACCACGCACCCAACAATTCGATCAAAAGTTTCACCCTGCAGTACCCCTGCCAAGTCAATCAGAATTAATATACAGAACCCCAGGTGGTACAACCTCAATGCTTCCCATCCACATTTTGTTCAAAGCTTGGACCTCTGTGGCCAGTATTTTCTACGCTCACCATGAGACGTCAGGCACTTTCGTTTACTAGGTCATACGCCGAAGCCTACGCCGATGTCATTTTCCTCTGAGAAAGTCACTTATGTGGCAGTTGCTTTAAGAAATTACTTCCTACATGCACATGGGAGAGCTTCTTTACGAGCTCACTCTGACACCCTCTAACACACCGAAGAAGAAAATGCATTATTCCAATCGAGCAAATTATCTCCGGCCTATTTAATTCATTGGCGACTGATGTTTATACTTGTTCCCTCTGCATTTTTAGGTGCATTTGTAGTGTACCTCGAGAGCAACATCTGTGCTCTGGTTAAATTATATTTTGCTTATATTCATTGTTGACTGTAAGAATCATTCTTCCTGTATCAAGCATGATTGTCTGAGACGCCTTGCTTTATTTTAGCGTTGCGGCGCTTTGCAGAACTTATTTAAAAGACACTAACAAATCAATTCTGTTGTCCCTGCCGTCGTATGCAGACATTACGATTTAGAAGTGCATCAGTTTAAATCGAAGATGCCATATTGCGTATGTTGGGACTACCTTTGTGCTATAAGTGGGCGTGGAGGCTACTCTCATGCAGAAAGCCAAGAAGATACTGTCGCTATTATCATGGTCATTGACAGGACGAGGTCTTTCTACCTCATTGCAGTGAGTCGCCACATTATAAAAGAAGTATAAACGCCTAATTTTATTATTTTTTTTACATTCGACATCAGTATACACGGATCACAACGTGGCCTTCTACACCACTAATTAATTTATAACCAAATTTATTCTCTGATGCTGCTTCTGTATTGGTTCCAACTACCGAACGATGGCTATTACGCCAAATAGATGTTCAGGTGGCGTGAGAAACGAAAAAAACTGCACTAAAATTGCTTATATGTTTTTTTCATTCCTCCTCTTAAGGCAAGGAGGCAGGATTATATTAGTTTTTTTTTAACATCTGCCCAATTTGTTAGAGGGCAACTTCTTTGATCATTGCGGCGCTGAGCGGCCTTAATGTCAATACTTGGCATCGCTACAAGGCGCTAGTCAATTATAAGTGCGGGCCGCCGCGGTGGCCGAGTGGATATGGCGCTAGGCTGCTGGCCCGAAAGACGCGGGTTCGATCTGGGCCGCGGTGGTCGAATTTCGATGGAGGTGAAATTCTAGAGGCCCGTGTACTGTGCGATGTCAGTGCACCTTAAACAACCCAAGGTGATCGAAATTTCCGGAGCCCTTCACTGCAGCGTCCCTCATAGCCTGAGTCTCTTTGGGACGTTAAACCCCCCTAAACCAAACCAATCAATTATTAGGGCCGTCAATTACGATTAACCTTAAGTTTGTTCATAAATAAGCCCAGGCTGTCTTGCGAAAATCAGGCCAAGCACCACGGCGTGATATAATGTGGGCATACTCGTAAGCTGTCCATGTTCGAGAAGCAAGACTGCCCTGCGGATGAAAAAGAAATTAAAATTTCTCAGCAGAGTAGTCAGTCCTTCAGCGTCAACGATAGCCGTCGACCCGGAACGATTACAGGAAAGCGTTATACCGTTAAATGATTACAGCCGCCTGAAGGAGCAATGTCGGCCTATACTACGTCCTCTAAAGCAATCACGCATGAGTTGCTAATGGCATCTTCGATAAACCTCCACCGGAGTTGCCCCGAAACCAGTGTGGTACGTAGGGGGCGGACCGCGGTAATGAGGCCCCATGCGCTCAGGTGCAATTTAGAGAAGGTAAAATTGCTCAACAGTGCGCACCGATGTCTTTTATAAGATGCGCTGTAAGCAACCTAACAAATTTGGGTATTTTAAACACAGATAACTGTGTCACTAACGTGGCTCCCATGTTGTGTTTCTTACGTCCAACCACAGTCGTGAAGCTAGTTATATAGTTTAAGAGAGAGCAATGTTCGACGAGTCGGTCAGACATTTCAACAAAGGGTACTGCGCAGTGCTGTTTGTAGCTTGTATAGGATTTTGGAGAGCTTGTCCTTCCATAAAACTGCGCACTGGTGCACATCGATGTCTTTTAGAGAGGGTGCTATAGGCGAACAAGCAAATTTAGCCACTTTAAACACAGACAACTGTGTCTCTAACATGACTCCCTCTGTTGTGTCTCTCATGTCTAGCCGCCGATGAAGCGAAGTTTTGCAAATTTTTGCAACAGCGGAAAGCAAGCACATGTGGCAGCTAACAAAGTTGTCTGTTGAGCTACTTACTATATCATTCTGAAGAGCTTGTCCCTTCCAGTTATGCCGCCCTTTGTTTTTGTCCACGCTCTCAAAATTCG